>NW_026775343.1:0-60419 GCF_030867095.1 Alligator mississippiensis | reverse complement strand
GGTGTCGGAGCGGGCCTGAGGCGGCCTCGACACGCTGCCTCCGCCTCAGCTACAGCAATGGCAGAGTCTTTGCAGTACCTGCCTTGTACGGTAGTATTCAGTCTTGGTGACACGAGTAAAATGTACAGTGTGTTATAACGAGTCTAGTTGCACAAAGTGGGATCTGACTTGCTGTGGCAGGATGACATGTTTTTCCTCTGTTTCCTTCTCCTGTTCCATAATTTTGGTTTGACAGCTCTAGGCTTCAGACTGCAGTTATTAAATTAATTTTAACAAAGACTTTCAAAGACTGTCTCTAGCAGTCTAGGAAAAGAGACACTGAAGAAATATCCTCATTAGGAGAGGGAAAGCATCTAGTTAAATTTTTCATAATTGCATTCATAATTGTATATCTAACCTTCAAGGGTGACAATTTTAAACACTTCTAAGGGAGTTAACATGAAACGTTAGCTTTTCTCTCCTTATGTGAAATGTTCGGTGATTTGTACCATGCTGTCGATAGTAGTCTGAGTCCTATCTCTCCAGAAACAAAAAGTTACTATCGTCCTCTGTCCTTATCAGGGGAACATGCAATGGGAAAAGCATATAGAGACCCACATACTTTTGCTAATAAGGACCCACTATCCCCCTCTTCCTCCTTAGTGGTACATAGGCATGAGATGTTTCCATCCCAGGTCCACTGTGATGGGTGTCCAGGACCTTTGTGCCACTGCCTTGTCTCCCATTATAGGAAACATCAATGCTGCAAGTAATACTATCTTTTCTGAGCTAGGCTGCTCTTGCAATCAAATCTACTGACCACTGCCCTGCCTTTGCCAGTCCTCACATGTGATGCCTCCTTGGAAGTTACTAGAAGGGGCTTGGGTTTGTATCTGACTGGTCGGTGCAAAGCCCTGTCTAAACTGGGCGGATCCTATTTTGCTCTCCTTACCCTTCACCTTCAGCCCCGATCCACCTGGTTCAGACCCACAATGTTTGGCCTTTCTTATTGAAATGCCTGCGTGCAGAGAGACCGGCTGCTTTGGTGCTAGGTGGATAATGGGGACAGCTCACCGAGTTAAGCTTGACCCACCCGTTTTCTGGTGTTGATGATACTAATAATAGGAATAATGGGAACTATAACAGCAACTGCTTGCACTTTACACCCAGCTGAGGATCTCAAAGCGCACTTCCCACAAGGTTAGGTTAACACTCCATGAAGTAAGGGGTATGACGCCGCTTTTAACAAAGGGTATATTGAGACCCATAGTGACTAGATGACATGCCCAAGGCCACAAGGCTGGTCAGTGGCTGAGCTTCGTGCCAGTTCTGTGCCTCGTGCGCTCATGCTTGACCTGCCTTTCCCACTGCAAGATAGCAGTGTGGCATGAAAAGGATGTTTAGTCCGTCAGAGCGGTCCAGAGGCCTGCTCCCTTCCCCCGTCCCCTGGCTAATCAGCTCCTTCATCCTGAACCGCAGCCCCCACGCAGCAATCCTGCTGAAGGATATTAGAAAGGGTAAATGGCAAAATCCCCCTTCGGTTCCCACATCATGCTGATGAAATGATGCTGTTTTTGAACTTTCCTTCTGGAAGCTGGGTATTGATCCTGGAAGTAAGAGAAGGGATGTTTTAAATGAAAGTGAGCTCTTCAAGCTAACCTTTTTAGGTTGTGAGACCCCAGGCAGTACCTTAAAAGATATTTAAATAGGTCCCCATGGAGCTGTGCGACTTTGCTTGCATGGAGTGGACCAGATTCCTCTCCCAGATACACACACGGGCTTGGCTACAGCAATTTAGCCCCGCTGCTTTGGAGGCATGCAATCGCTTTGCCAGGACCCCGCGTTTCCCCTGCTCCAAGACCTCTAAAATCCCCGGCGACCTCCTCATGTGCCAGCAGTAGCTCCTGCCTCATTACGGCGCCTTACAGGTCCATGAGCAGGGAAATGATGGAAGAGAGGAGTGGCTTCTACCCTTTTTCTGCCTCACTTCCCACTGCAGAAATGTACTTAATTATTGAGCATGAAACCACATCACCCACAGGCATACACTTAGCTATGCAAATTTTGCCCTGAGACTGAATGCCCATATAATAATTCATCATTATCTGCACTGCTTGATCTAGAGACGCACAGGACAAAGGAGGTATCATTAGCTGAATCAGCCCCTGGCTATCGTGAGGGACGCGTGAGCCTAAACGCGGCATCAGTCTCATTTACAAGCTTGCCCCGAGGGGCAGCCCTCCCATGATCAGTGGCAAATCTCTGAACTGCCATCTTGGTGCATGCAATTATTTCCCCAGCTTCTCTGTTGTCCTCTCCTCAGCTGCTTGATTCTGCATGGGTCTCTTTGCAAGTGTGCAGTCATAAGTAAGCCACCTCTGCCTTCCCCTGCTTTCCAGCTGGGGCAGCATCTGCTGCAAGTTACGGCGCCTCCACGCCCGTCCCCTCCGTCAGCAGGGTCCCACAGCTCACAGGAAGAGCTGAGTTACCTACAGACTTGAGCTCTTCCTCCCCTAGTTGCAAGCCTCATGCTCCAGATGAGCATTTTCCTCATATCACAAGACTGGATTTGCTGAAGGGCAAGCAGCAGCAGAATTATCCCTGTGCATCACAGATGGCGACGGCAGGCAGGGGGCAATGAGGAGTACAGGTGCGGACCGCTGAACCAGAAATGCCTGTTGCATTGGTGCTCTCCATCGTGCGTCTTCAAGCAGACCCTCTTCTCCCGGGAAGGGGACTGATGTCCCAGAGATGCTTGGATTTCTTGCCGCACGACTCTGCCGGACGGGACAGATGAGGTGAGCCATACAGTACACACATGGGGTTCCCAAATCCGCTCTGTTGGGCATCAGAGTCCATCTCCTCCACATTCAAGAGCAAGTCGCTCTCCCCACCAGGCTCCCTGGCCAGACCAGCAACACCAGAGTATCAAGAGGAACTGCGTCTGGGAGCAGGACATCACAAGCACCTGCCAGGATTACCTGCGGTCCTCTTGCCCCCGCGGCACCAGGACAAGTGCACGATGGTCTTGGATAACTCCAGGAACTGCTTTTGTGTATTGCCAAAGCACTGGGGATGGAAGTGGCTGTGATCCCGGGGAAGCTCTGACAAGCTGTTCAGCATCCCATAGCAAGGATTGCCCTCTCCATAAGCAAAGGCTGGCTTGAGTCGGGTGAAGTAAAGTGCATCAAGACACAGTATCAACACCATTAATGGGCAGGGAGTCCTGTCCTCCCAGCTTCTTAGTCTTGCTGGTGTTGAAGTCGAGCAAGAGCCCCCAGAACAGTGAGCTGAAATAGCATAACCGGGGCCAGGGGGGCAAAGCTCATTTATCTGTGTATGAGATGTATTTGCTGCCCTCCTTAAGAACAGCTCAAAGCATCTTACAGTAAAACCAGATAAAAATAAAGACAGATTAAAATAATAGGTAACAGAACAACCTCCCAAACTCACACTCCCTGGAGAGTTACTTCCCAGGGCTGTGGTGGACGAGGTTTCAAACCAGGGGAAGCATCTTCCTCTCCTGGCATTTTCTAATTACAGGGAAGAGGAGGGGCCTTCATCCCACCCTAGACCTGGGGCAACCCCGGGAATACAGGCACCACCTTGCATTCGGGCAGGAAATGCTTCCCTTCGCCATACCACGGCTCCCAGCCTGAAGGACACGTTTCTCTTATAATCTCTTCAGACTGCTGGAAATACCGGAGGGGTCAGCTCAGTGACCCAGCCCGCCCTTCACCCTGCAGATAGTCTGCAGCACCGGGTAGTGTCCAGGCGTGTAACTCCACATGCATGTGGCTGCGTCCCCCAACAGAGAAGTGTGGCAGGACTCAAATCTTGTGCCGTGTCTAGCCCTAGGGTTCAACTCCTGAATCAACTGATTACTCTTCTCATCCCCTTCCTGAAGCTTCAATCAGCATGAAGAGAGGAAGACACAGCATAGCCTGGGTGTAGCTTCACAGCCGTGTGTGTGTGTGTATATGTGTGTGTGAATATATATTCACGCATATGTGCATATGTGCATGCACATATATATATTCATATATATATGCATGTGTGCATGCATGCACGCACACTACACACACACACATATATATAGTGTGCATGCACGCACACACACACACAATATATAAGCATAGAGATATTCTTTCTATATCTGCATTTTATACACATGCAAAACACTACTCATAATAGGTCTGAATAGGTTCAACAAATGCAACAAAATGGCTTAGGCTGGGAGGAAAAACCCAGTATGTTGTTTTCCAGCGTTCAGGCTCTGCTGTCTAAACACTGGTACGAGTGCTTACCATTAAACTCATATATTGCCCCACTGATTTGAATGGGACTGCTCACAGGCTTAGATATATAAGCCTGAGATGGCAGAATTGGGATCTTAGGATGGAAATATATGGGATTACTAGCAGTTGCTAGTTGTATCCCAGTTGTATCACTTAGCTACAGCAAATAAAGTCATTTTTAGTGTGTAGGTAAATGGAAAGCTCAAATCATTTCATTCTGGGAGATGAAAATGAATACTGTGGGTTTGACCTCTCCTTTCCGCCTGAGAGAATGAATTGCTGTTTCATTTATAATGAATTACAACACAACGTAGGAAACACGCGTGTGGTTTTAAACTCCACGTTAACGTGATTTGTGTAATTCATATCACGGCGATTGGCATATGACTAATGGCGCTGTATTAAAGTAATCTTGAAGCAAGTGAGATGAACGTAACTCTTGCACCAGTGATTAGCGTCCAGGCATGTACAATGCAAGTGATCCTCCCTATCCTGTGCCTCTCTCCTTCATGAGAAATTTGCCCTCTGATTTTTACATCTGATTATAATGTATAGGTAATTACAATGCCTGGGTAATAATAATCTGCTGCTAGCTGTTTTGTGCAGGTTTCATAGTGTACCCAAGCATCGAGGCTCTCATAAGCATGAATGTTTTCATAATAAATCTTCTTGCCTGTATTCATGTTGAACTACACGTTTCATGGAGGAAATGATAATAAGTGGTAAACACTTCTAATTCAAGTAGTGTGCAAGTTAAGAAGGAACTGTCTCTTGGTACTTGGCTCTGAGCAATTATAATTCATCTTAATAATTCTAAGGTCACTAACTTCAGCAGGGTGCCAACATTTAAAGGGCTTTCAGCATGTAGTTTAAGTGCAGGGGATGACACCCGCTGTGTTGCCTCACTTTAATATTTATGCAGATATGACCTCTGTAGAAAAAAGATGAACCAATATCCTACCGGTATAAAAGCCACGTCTGCGATTTTATTTTCTCATAAGTGAATGGATATTGTTATTATGCAGTTACAAGCATTCTGGCTTTCTTTTGTATTGCAAGACAACATGATCAGTCAGAAAAATGCTTTTCCCCCCCAGCGATGTGCTAACACTTCTGTCACGTTCTTGCTAGAAATACGTTATTTAACGAATCGAGCCATGCTGTCCTTGAACAGAACATCCTCGACACGCGCAGGGATCAGACAAATTCCAGCAGAGATTTTTTTTTTCCTTTGCTGAGATTTTTTATTTTTACATTTTCACCAAGGCAGCGGAGGGAGCGGATAGAAGAAGGCTTACCCAAGGAAGCGCTGCGCTGGGCGGCCACGCCAGGCAGTGGGAATCCTTTTCAAGTTTTTGTTTAACCCAAGGTGTTTTTCATTATTTAGGGAATGCAAAGCAGAAAATTAAGACAGAGCATCTCAGCATCCTGGTGAGCAGCTTAGCACTGTGCAATTAATGTCTATTGATCGTGATGAAATGAGGAGTGAGAAGGAGGGAGGGTGAGAGGAACATCAGGAAAGCAGGACGAGATCTGCATTGAAAAAGTTGGCAAGGAAACCTGGTTACCAAGAAGTCATACTTGCTTTAATCGTTTGGATCTGCCGCCATATAAAAGCTATGAACAGCTGAAAGAGAAGCTGCTTTTTGCAATTGAAGAGACCGAAGGATTTGGTCAAGAGTAGAAGGGGCTTCTGGGCAAAGAGGAGATCTTGCATTAGTAAAAGGCCCAGCCAACTAAAATTGCACACGTGATTGTATATAAGCTTTTGTTCTGTACAGTGATCTTTCTGGAACTCTAAAGTGGAAATGTTCGCCGTTCTTCCACAGAGATATGCAAAACAGTTCAGCCTTTTCTACTTTATTTATTGCCCCTTCAAAAAACCAGGAAAAAAATCAAGTTTTGAAAGTGGACAAGAGACTTTATTTAAACTATATATATATATATATATATATATATATATATAAAAAATATATTGAATATATATACTGGTGGGCTCTAGTTTTATAGAGCTTTAAGTGTATGAAACATTTATTTCTAAGCGAGGGGCACGACAAGTCTCTCACTGGGGTTGTAGAGAGGCAGCAGCAAGGCGCCAGACTTCCATGCGTAGATCCTGAGGTGGTGCAGAGTCACTTGGAAGAACTGGATGCCTTTAAGTCGGCAGGCCCGGATGGGCTCCATCCGAGGGTGCTGAAGGCACTGGCCGACGTCATTGCAGAGCCACTGGCGGGAATATTCGAATGCTCGTGGCACACAGGCCAAGTCCCGGAGGACTGGAAAAGGGCTAACGTGGTCCCCATTTTCAAGAAGGGGAGGAAGGAGGACCCGAGCAACTATAGGCCAGTCAGTCTCACCTCCATCCTTGGTAAAGTATTTGAAAAAATTATCAAGGCTCACATTTGTGAGAGCCCGGCAGGACAAATTATGCTGAGGGGAAACCAGCATGGGTTTGTGGCAGGCAGATCGTGCCTGACCAACCTAGTCTCTTTCTATGACCAGGTTACGAAACGCCTGGACACAGGAGGAGGGGTGGATGTCGTATACTTGGACTTCAGGAAGGCCTTCGATACGGTATCCCACCCCATACTGGTGAACAAGTTAAGAGGCTGTGATGTGGATGACTGCACAGTCCGGTGGGTGGCGAATTGGCTAGAGGGTCGCACCCAAAGACTCGTGGTGGATGGGTCGGTCTCGACCTGGAAGGGTGTGGGCAGTGGGGTCCCGCAGGGTTCGGTCCTTGGACCGATACTCTTTAATGTCTTCATCAGCGACTTGGACGAGGGAGTGAAGTGTACTCTGTCCAAGTTTGCAGATGACACAAAGCTATGAGGAGATGTGGACACGCCGGAGGGCAGGGAACAGCTGCAGGCAGACCTGGATAGGTTGGACAAGTGGGCAGAAAACAACAGGATGCAGTTCAACAAGGAGAAATGCAAAGTGCTGCACCTAGGGAGGAAAAATGTCCAGCACACCTACAGCCTAGGGAATGACCTGCTGGGTGGCACAGAGGTGGAAAGGGATCTTGGAGTCCTAGTGGACTCCAAGATGAACATGAGCCGGCAGTGTGACGAAGCCATCAGAAAAGCCAATGGCACTTTATCGTGCATCAGCAGATGCATGACAAATAGGTCCAGGGAGGTGATACTTCCCCTCTATAGGGCGTTGGTCAGACCGCAGTTGGAGTACTGCGTGCAATTCTGGGCGTCGCACTTCAAGAAGGATGCGGATAACCTGGAGAGGGTACAGCGAAGAGCAACTCGTATGGTCAAGGGCTTGCAGGCCAAGCCCTACGAGGAGAGACTAGAGAAACTGGATCTTTTCAGCCTCCGCAAGAGAAGGTTGAGAGGCGACCTTGTGGCTGCCTATAAGTTCATCACGGGGGCACAGAAGGGAATTGGTGAGGATTTATTCACCAAGGCGCCCCCGGGGGTTACAAGAAACAATGGCCACAAGCTAGCAGAGAGCAGATTTAGACTGGACATTAGGAAGAACTTCTTCACAGTTCGAGTGGCCAAGGTCTGGAACGGGCTCCCAAGGGAGGTGGTGCTCTCCCCTACCCTGGGGGTCTTCAAGAGGAGGTTAGACGAGTATCTAGCTGGGGTCATCTAGACCCAGCACTCTTTCCTGCTTATGCAGGGGGTCGGACTTGATGATCTATTGAGGTCCCTTCCGACCCTAACATCTATGAATATGAATCTATGAATCTATAAGAGGTGTGGGGGGGGGGGGAAGTTTTTTTTGTTTCTGCTGATTGCAATGGAAGGGGCATTTTGTGTTGTCTCCTTGAACGTGAGAAGCCTTTCATCTAAGAAAAGGTGGGAAAGGGTGGGAGGGTATTTGAGGGCATTAAGGGCTGATATTATTTGTTTACAAGAGTGTGGGATTGGGTGGGAAGGGGATTATGGGGTGCTGCGGAGAAGATGGGATAAGGGAAGATCGTGGTGGGCGGGGGCAGGTGGGAATAAGGCAGCGGGGGTGGGGATTTTAGTGAACGAAACACAGGTGAGGGTGATTGGGATGGAGGTGTTAATTGAGGGGCGACTGCAACACATGAGGGTGGAGGTGGGGGGGGAGAAGGTGGGGGTGTTCAATGTCTACGCACCAGCGGTGAAGGAGGAGCGGAGGGAATTCTTTCAGAAATTGGCAATATGTGGGGGAGGGGGAGGGAAGAAGGTGTTTGTAGGGGACTTTAACTGTATTGTTGAGGGAGGGGATAGGGAAGGGGGGGTTGGCCGGGGAAGTTGGAAAAGAGGGGAGGGGGGGCGGAGTTGGAGAGGGATATAACGGAGGAAGAGGTGAGGGAGGTGCTGGGGCAGATGAAGAAGGGGAAGACGCCAGGTTTGGATGGGTTGCCGGCTGAATTCTATGAGAGGTTTTGGAGGGTGGGGGGGGGACGTGGTGGAGGTGTTCCGGGAGGTGATGGGGTCAGGGGTGGCGGGGAGGGGTTTGCGGTGGGGGTGGTGGTGTTACTGCACAAGAAGGGGGACAGGGACGTGTTGAAGAATTGGAGACCGATCACGTTATTGAACGTAGACTATAAGTTGTTTTCAAGGGGCTGGCGACGAGGATGGGGAAGGTGATGGGGGAGGTGGTGGGGGAAGACCAGACGTGTGCGGTGAAGGGTAGGAGGTTGGGGGATACGCAGTGGGTGTGGAGGGATATGCTGGAGTACGTGGGAGAGAGGGGGTGGAAGGTGGTGGTGGGCAGAGAGCCCTGTATAGAGGGGCGAGGAGCAGAATCTTGGTGAAGGGCTGTTTGGGAGAGGAATTCAGGGTGGAGAGAGGGGTGCGCCGGGGTGCCCCCTTTCTCCGGGGCTGTTTGTGTGCGGCACAGAGCCGTTGGCACGAAGGGTGAGGAGGGATGGGAGGGTGAGAGGAATGCCGGTGCTGGGGGGAGAAGATTTGACAGTTACATTATATATGGATGACGTGATGTTTATGGTGTGGGATGAGGGGTCTCTGAGGAGGGCGGTGGAGGGAATTAAGGAATATGGGGAGGCAGCGGGGCCACGGGTGAACGAGGGGAAAAGCAGTTTGTTGGCGGTGGGGGAGTGGACCAGACTGGAGGAGGTGGGGTGGCGGGTGGAGAAGGAGAGTTTGAAGGTGCTGGGAGCGTATATGGATGTGAGGGCGAAGGGGGAACGGGCGTGGGAGGAGGTTAGAGGGAGGGTGAGGAAAGCGGTAGGGATATGGGGAACGAGCAAGCTGTCGTTCAGGGGGAAGGTGGGGATTATGGAGCAGTTTTTGTTGCCGACAATTTTGTTTGCAGCAATGGTGTACCCGCCCACCTGGTTGCAGGAGAGGGGGGTGCAAAGGGAAATGTGTCTCTTTTTTTGGAGTGGGCAGACGGAGAGGGTGGCGAGGAAGGAGGTATATAAGGGGGAGGACTTGGGAGGCTGGGGCGTGCCGGAACTAGAGGCGTTTCTGTATGTGCACTTTTGGAAAGGGGTGGTGAGAGTTGGGGGCCTGGAGGGGAGGAAAGTGGGGGCAATGTGTAGATATTGGGCGGGAAGGTATTTGAGGAGGTTGGGGTTATAAGGGGGGAGGTGGACGGGGTTGTGGGCCGAGAGACCGGCCAAGTGGTATGCACGGGGGTGGGGCTTCTTGAGGGCAAAGGGGCTGGAGGGTCGGAGTAGGCAAATGGCAGGGTTCGGAGGACGGAACGTGGAGCAACACCCCCAGGTCTCAAGGACGCCCTGATCCACTGACGAGAACGTTCGAGGCACGGAGACCCCAGCTAGGGCGGAACGTCGACTGCGGATCCCGGAGGACCCTCCCAGGAGGGTGGACCAGGTCACCTGAGCCGGCGAAGAACCCCGACGCACCCCCCCCACGATGTCGGGACCCCAACAGGCGGCGGCGGACCCCCGACCATTGATTGGCCCCCGGAGGCAGAGAGACCCCAGCTGACTTCCTGCCCTTTGGGCGGGGGGCTGGACTCGATGAACTTCCGAGGTCCCTTCCAGCCCTAATGTCTATGAAATCTATGAAATCTATGAAAGCCCGGAACCCCGGCTGACGACAGCCGCCTCCCGGCGGAGGACCCCGGAGCCCGAGGACGCCCCCCGGATGACGACGGAGCACCCCGAGCAACAGCGGACCCCTCCGGACCCCCACGGCGCCTCGGTGACAACGGCGGGCCCCGAACGGCGACGACCCCTGGACCCCGGCAGTCCCGAGGATGCCCCCCCCCAGGGTCTCCCCACGCTGGTGGAGGAGCCCCGAGCCCCCGACACCGGACCCCCCCACGGACGACCCAGGGGAAGGAGCAGACGTGACAGCGCTCACGTTCCTCCCCTTCCCTCTTCCGGACAAGCTGTTCTGCCCGACCTGCCACCCGCCGAGACAGTACAGGTTGCACGGCGACATGAACAAGCACCTGCGGCGCTTCCACCAGCTGCACCTAGCTTTCTACTGCTCCCTCTGCGGCACCGAATATGAGGCCTTGAAGCTCCTCAAAAACCACCAGAAGGTATGCCAAGGCCACGGAGCCGAGAGGAGACCTGGCACGCTGGTGAGGTCCGTCGCCCCGGCCCGGCGCACCCAGGCCGTGGTGCGGAGACCCACTAGACCAGCCACCCCGCCGACAACCCCACCGGACCAGACCTCCAGGGACCGCCCGACGGAGAGACCTGCCCCGACGACGCCACCGTGCAGGCCTCCGCCCAGGGACCCCCGACCGGACACGACACCCCGGCCATGTCATTCGTGCCCACGTGGATGAAGAGCATGAGGCAATAGTCAGAGGGACGGACAAGCCTGGGGATCCTCTCCACAACGTCTTGGATGCGGGACCCAGGGAGACAGCAGACCTCTTGGGCTAAGGCAGGGGTGTCCAACCTTTTTGAATGTGGGGCCGGATCACGAACTTTTTATCACCCAGTGGGGCTGGCAAGCCATATTCAAAGACCACACAGAAAGTGGTATCACATCAGAAAGTGATGTCACGTGACCTTTGACACCAATGAAGTTGCAGGAAGTGACAATCAAATGGGTCTGGAAATGTGGTTTAAAATCCAAAATAAAAACAATATAAAAGCAAGAAAGAAATAATACCAAACACTTGACTAAAATAAACGCTTTCTCTTCTACTCACTTCTCAAAGAATGAAAGAGGCATAATGCAAGTCGACAGATCCAACGTGGAAAAGATATCAGCCAGTGGAAACTAATCAAAGCAACAAAATATGGGCATTTTTGAGAATAATCTTCAAAAAGATTTACTTTTCCTTAATTAATAACTTGTTAGCAACACATCTTTAACCAGTAGTAACAAGTTGAACGTCCAATCCCGCACAAAGAGAAACAGAAGAAAACACAATCCAAACACTGGACAGGATTTTTACAAAGTTTTTTACTTGCTCCAAACTGACATTGGAGCCCAGATCGTTCATGCTCTATTCTTGAACATATTCATAGATTCATAGATGTTAGGGTCGGAAGGGACCTCAATAGATCATCAAGTCCGACCCCCTGCATAAGCAGGAAAGAGTGCTGGGTCTAGATGACCCCAGCTAGAATTGTTCAGTCTTAAACAAGCATACAGCACAGCTATCCAGGGAGGTTCATAATTAGGGACATTCGGTTACAACAGGAACTATCCAGGCAAAAAAAGAGACAGGTGGCAATACAACTGTTGTCAAGTCTCAAGAAACCAAGCATGCTCCAACCCACACTGTAAGTGTACAGAAACAGTGTAAAAACAACGTGTACAAGTCTACTCTTATTAACTTTCTGAAAACTACAATGAACACTGATTTCTTTAGTGATACCTGGCATTGTTTTTGCTTGCACAAGTTATCAATATCTGCTGGCACACTTGATGTGGCGATGCGGAGTATTCCAGGTAAATGTCCGTCTGTCAAAAGTGATCTTGATTTTGCTTTTATGTTCTTCATTCTTGAGAAAAGCTGCTCACAGCAATACCTGCTGCCAAACAGCGCAATGAACCAAAATGCATGATTCAAGAGATTTGGGAAAGAGTGCCACATAACATAGTGACTAGAAAATGTCAGTAGGTCATGTTCTGCAAAAGCTCTCTTCAAGGCACCGTTATTTGGGATGTCAGTTAGTGCCATGTGGAACGTGTCGGGGCATCGGTGGCATCCGCTCCAAATGGATCTGCAAACAGCTTCAGCTCATCGCTGTGTTCCCTGAAATCCGCACATCTTTGTTTGAATTCATCCAGCAGACGGCCGACCAGTGCAGAATACGTGTCACGGGTCACAGTCTCAGCACATCTTGTTAATAGTATTGTGAAATGGGTGACATTCTTCTTAGTCAACTGTTTCTGAAACAATTCCAGCTTACGAATGAAGGATTGGATGTGTTCATACAGTCTGTTGACAAATTGATCCTTCCCTCGTCATTTTAGATTCAAATCTGCAAGATACTTGGTGTGTCAACTAGGATGCCAAGTCATCCATCATCGTCCATGAAGCCAGCATCTTTTCCTTTGTCTGTCATGAAGGTTTTAATTTCGTCAAGCAGTGACGAGTATTTGGCTAGCGTGGCTAGCGTGGCTGCCCTGCTGAGCCAACGGACTTGGCAGAAGTAAATAACGTCATCATGGTCCGATCCTATCTCGCAAGAAATGCTTGGGATGTCTATGACTAAGCCCCTTTGACCTGATGGAACTGACTGTAGAAACCACTTTTCCCATCACGTCTCATCCCCAGGGCCTTTGCACACAGCTGTTCCTGGTGAAGGACGCAGGGATGTGTGATGACATCCTGAGGCACGGACTTGACCAGTAAACTGACAGATCCATCGTGGTTGCCTGTCATCGCAGGGGCGCCATCCGTTGTTAGACCACAGAGTTTGTCCTCTGGAAGACTGAACTCCAACAAGACACGTTTGACTTCATTGAAAATGTCCTATCCTGCCGTTTTGCCTTTCATTGGACACAAGTCGAGCAGTTCCTCAACAACATGCAATGGTTTCGTCACTCCTCGTGCAAAGGTTGCCAGTTGAGCTGTATCACTCACCTCTGTGCTTTCGCCAACCCCCAAGCTGTAAAACTGACAGGCACCGAGTCTTTTCATCAGTGAATCTTCAATGTTTGATGCCATGTCGTCTACTCTTCTAGCAACCGTCTGATGGGAAAGGCTGGTATTCTCCACCATTGACTGTTTATCAGGGAATACCTCAGATGTAAATATGCCCAAGCAATCTTTCACAAATTCTCCATCAGACAGCGGTTTCCCTCTCTTAGCTATTGCCTCGGATATCAAGAAACGGATCTTGGTCTCTGCCTCAGACTTCTGCCTCGCAGCTCTGAAAAAAGACGGCTGCCCGTTCATGCTCGGTGTTAGAGAGTTCACCCGATCAAGTCTGATCTGACCCACCAGGCTGTCAAACATCTTTGCAGGTTTTGCAGAATAATGCTGCTTCACATACTCCTTGCAGACAGCTACTCTCTCTTGGCAAATCAGACACAGGATGTTCCCGTTTTGTTCAATAACAAAAAAATCAGTGGTCCAACTATCTTTGGAAACTTGACGTACAGCATCAATTTTTCGTTTCCTCTCACTCAACATTTTTTGAGCGTAGCATAGGCCCTGTAGCTAATAGAGCCAAAATTAATTTTAGTCATAGAAAAACTAGTTTGGCAGAGACAGGTGAAGTTAAAAACAACTCACCAGTTCAAGATCACCATTTGATTACTATATAATAATATTGTGGTATCAATATGGACCCTCACCCATCATGTATACTCATAATGTGGAAGGTACAGCCTGACATGTGCAGGTGCTGCCATCATATGCCAAGTGCAACCTCAAATGCCAACGGGGAGTCAGGGCAGGATTAGGACCTTTGTCTCCTGGTGCCAGTCCCAGTGTCTCTGTCTCATGGCTGGGGCAGCCCAGCCATTACTGGGTTTGGGTCCCATATGGGCAGCACTGTCAGCTAGCACCACAGCCAGCCAGTTGTTATAACCCAAGACAAACACCCCTTTACACCCTCTGTCCTGGGCCAGAGAGACCCTGCCTGTGCAGCCCTCCTGCAAGGTTCATGGGAGCTGCTGGTTTATTTCATAGAGTTTATTTCATAGACATTTGGGCTGGAAGGGACCCCGCAGGATCACTTAGTCCAGCCCCCCGCCCCAGGGGCAGGAAGTCAGCAGGGATCATAGGATCCCAGCAAGATAAACACCCAAATGTGTCTTGAAGGCGTTCAAAGTGGGTGCTTGAACCACCTCGGTCGGCAGTCTATTCCAAACCTTGGAGGCTCGGACAGTGAAGAAGTTCTTTCTTATGTCCAGCCTGAATCGGTCACAGATGTCCCCCCGGATCCTGATGAGCACCCCTGATAAATTTATAGGCGGCCACCAGATCACCCGAGCCTGTGCTTTTCCAGGCTGAAGTCCCATGGCTCTCAGCCTCTCATCACAAGGTCTGTTTTCCTGACCTCTGATCACATGCGTGGCTCTCCTCTGCACCCTCTCAAGCTTCTCCACATCCTTTTTGAACTGTGGCGCCCAAAACTGGATGCAGTACTCCAGCTGCGGCCTCACCAAGGCCAAGTACAAGGGAAGAATGACGTCCAGGGGTTTGCTGGAGAAGCATCTATGGATGCAGCACGCAGGAGACACCAGGACTCCTCGCCTGTCCCGAGTGAAGGACCTTGGGCCAGAGAAAATGGCTTGGTGAGCTGCATGGCGGCCCGCGGGCTGTACGTTGGACAAGCCTGGGCTAGAGGGTCTTGCCTGGGAACAGTGACACCCCAGCTCTCGCTCTTTCTCCCTCTTTCTTTCTTTTTGTTTTTGTCTCTAGGCATAGCTTTCTGAACCAAAATTGTATTAGTTAAGCTTCAGCTAAGTTTCCCCAAATACTCAATTAAACCAGGGGAATATTGTAATTGTTTTTTGTTTTCCCTTGCTTGTCTCTTACTACTAGTACCATTATAAATTGGATATGCTTCACAATAAATAACTTTTATAGTCAAACTGGTGGTAACCAGGTGTATTTTTCCTTCTCTGCTTCCCTTCCCCATTTGCTCTGCAGCAACGCTTCTTTTACCTAAGCCAAAGATCCTTGTGAAGCCCAGAAATACTGCGGGGTCCGCTCCTCAAGAGGCTAGCACTACTAGGACAGTTAGGGCAAAAGATTGGGACGTGCTGAGTTTGAGACACATAAGGGGATCAGCTTGTATAGGCTGATTGGCCCACTTTGGCTCAGGCGTGCCCTAATGAACTGAAAGCTGGCCCGTGAGGGTGTCAGCCGGACACCCAGCCGGATTGAGAGGGATTCTGTTCACTGAGTGCTGGTGTCTGACTGCAGTGTAGTGTTACCTTAATGAACTGATTCCTGGCACATGAAGGTGTCAGCCTGTACATGCTGATCAACCTGGCCGGGTCAGGCGTGTCATGTTAGAGAGAAAGTGTGTGTGTGTGCATTTGACTGATTTAGTGGCTGGTGTGTGTGTGTGTGTGTGTGTGCACGCGCACATCTGACTGATTTAGTGGCTGGAGGAACCCAGCCCCACTGAAACAGAGTCCTGCAAGATAGCTCCATCGGGGGTGAGCACTTGCAGAAGGGAGAGATACAGCTCCGTACAGAAACACAGGTAACACGAGCAGCACATTGATAGAATTGCAAAGACCCTAGAAATGTACCCCTAATAAATGAGCACACCCCAAAGTGACAGGCAAATCTGGTAACAGCTGGGATCATGGCTGGAAATCCATTTTGGGCCAGCCCACACCATCTGGGCCAGGCAAGACACTGGTCATCAATTCAGTCTGTAATCTCAGCCCAAATGCCAGGTCCTTAGTCAAGCATGTATACTTAGTACCATGGGAATCGGGAGCTGTTAGTTGGCAGCCTGGCAAGAAGAAACCACGCTCTGGTCCAGGCCAGACTGGTCAGTGGTGTCCGGGAGAGTCCCCTGGTGCCATAGAGGCATGGTGAGGGGTGGCCCAAGAAGGATTTCCATCTCTAATCCCAGCCCACAAGAAATTCCTTCTTTGAGCCTGTCTACTTGGTACAGTGGGGATGGGGGAACTGGCCCAAACAGTATTTGCAGCCATAACCCCAGTCCAAAACCAGGTCCTTATTCGGGTCCATGTACTTAGTACAGTGGGCATGGGGGGCTGGCAGTTGGCAGCTTGGCGCGCAAAAACTGCACTTTGGGCCAAGCAAGACTCTGGTTGGGGGGTGTGGGATAGTATCCAGTGCCAGAGGCATGGTGTGGGGTGGTCCAAAGAGGATTTCCTGTCGTCAACCCAGCCCCAAACCCAGTTCCTTATTCAAGCCCATATACTTAGGACAGTATTTGTGAGGGATGTCAGTTCATCGCCTGGCACAGCCAAACGATGTCTTCAGTCAAGCAAGAGGAAAAAGGGATGTAGTTCAGTGGTAGAGTGCTTGCTTTGCATGTATGAGGTCCTGGGTTCAATCCCCAGCATCTCTACTTTTCATAGGGCAGGGCCTACCAAGAGAGAGTAGATGGCCTGAACCTATTCAGCCTCCACAGGAGAAGGCTGAGAGGATATCTGATAGTGTTTTACAAACTCCCCAGGGGGGACCAGAGAGAACTGAGAGAAGCTCTGTTCCCCCCAAGCACCACCCAGGGTTACTAGGAATAACACCCTCAAATTAGAGAAAAGGTTCAGGCTGGACATCAAGAAACATTACTTTACACTTAGGACTGCCAGGCTCTGCAATGGGCTCCCAAGGGAGGTGGTGCTCTCCTACCTTGGGCGTCTTCAAGAGGAGGCTGGGCAGATATTTGGCTGGGGTGACATGATCCTGGCACCCATTCCTGCCTGAGGGAGGGAGTCGGACCTGATGAGCTGTTTAGGTCCCTTCCACCCCCAAGTACTATGATACTATGACTGGTCAGAGATGACCAGGAGAGTCCCCTGGTGCAACAGGGACATGCTGTGAAGTGGCCCAAAACAGATTTCCAACCATAATCCCAGCCCAAGATCCACTTACTTACTCAAACCCACATATTTAGTACCGTGGCTGGGGGGAGCTGTCCGTTGGCATCCTGGCAGGGCCAAACCAGGGCAAGCTGTGGTCAGGGATGTCCAGGGGAGTCCACTGGTACCACAGAGTGACAGCGTGGGGTGGCCCAACAAGGATTTTCATCTCTGATCGCAGCCCAAATCCCAGTTCTTTATTCAGGTGCCTGAAGTTAGTGGCGTCTGGGCGGACGATCAGCTGGCAGCCTGGCACAGCCAAACTGTTTCCTGGGACGGGCAGGACTCTGCAGAGATAACCAGGAGAGTCCCATGTGCCACAGAGGCATGGCGTGGGCTGGCCCAAGAAGGATTTCCGAGCCCGAAATCCAGGTCCTTATTTGGGTCCATATACTCAGCACAGAAGCTGGCACGCTGTCGGTTCGCAGTCTATCACAGGCAAGCCGCGTTTTGGGTCGGGCAAGACGGGTGAGAGACGTCTAGCAGAGTCCCCGATGGCACACAGGTCTGTCATAGGGTGGCCCAAGAAGAATTTCTGGCTATAATCCCAGCCCAAAAACTAGTTCCTAACTCATGCCCATATATTAGTACAGGGGCTGGGGGTGTCAGCTGGCAGCCAGCACGGCCAAGCTGCACTTTGGGCCGGGCAACGCTGTGGTCAAGGTGCTTCGGGACAGTCCCCTGTGGCGCCAACAGGCAGTCTGGGGTGGCCCAAGAAGTATTTTGCCCCATAATCCCATCGTAATCTGACCTTTATTTAGGGCTCTGTCCTTGATGAAGAATATTATTTTGCATATTAATTAGCAAATATGCAATGAAATTCTCTCTATTTAAAAATGTGTAATTCATTAATAACAAGCTTTGATTGGGTCTAGATTTGCTTTGAAAAAGGAACTGGGAATAAGTAACCAACTTCATGCTGGTAGGCAGGATGGAGGAGCCGGGGCCCCGCAGGCAGCTTTGGGCTTCTCCCCAGCCCCCCAAAAATGCAGCCTGAGATTTATTTATTTTTAAAAGGATTTTTACCTCCCCAAAATCTCACCCCCAACACAACCAAGAAATGCACGGAGGGCGAATTGCAGTGGGTGACCCAGACTCAGAGTTAACTGAAGAAAAGGGGAGGGGAAAAGAAAAGAAGTCGTTCACCTCCATCGAGTGCAGCAGAAAACACACCGGCTTTCAAAAACAGGAATACTATATAGCCAGTCACAGGAATTACACTACTATATAAAGAATAATTATGATGTAGCAGTACCACAATAATAGCGATTAGCTGATGCCCAGCCCAGGGTTTCTAGCGCCCACGCAACTGCTTTAGAAGCTGGATGTGCAGAGCGCGTTGTGAACACCCAATGGATTTTAAAAATAATTTCATTTATGTCATGTTAATAATTTTAAAAATCATCTTATTAACGTCATAATCATGCACCGCTAGAATGAGAAATAATTAGACTAGTAAGCAACATGAACGTTAATTAGCAATATGTAAATGCACGATAATTAGTGAATAGCCACGTGTAAAAGGTAACATTAAGCATCCAGGAGGCGCTGAGAAGGGGGGTCCCTGGCTGTTCTGGGGCTGGGGTTGGGAGGAGGGATATATCCAACTCTCCCGCCTGAAGAATTTAACTCTCTCTCTGCCACAGCTCACCCGATAGCTGTGATGAAGCGTGTTGCAGATGAAGAAGGTACTACGCGTACCACTGTTACCTCTCGCACACGCACCCAACCAGAAATTCAGGAACTTTGCAGAGAATCTAAAATAAAACCAGAAGAAACTTTGGCCATGTGGTTGGGATGATTAATAGTGGAGTTTGGATCTGACACTTTAGACAGGGAAGAAGCAAGTGCCCTGACCGGACAAGCGGCGTGCAGCGGAGGGCGTGCTACTGATCTGAATGTGGTCACAGACAGTGCACACTGGCCCACCCCACTCCCGGCGCTTGTAGTGGGACAGGTAACCCACAAATTCCAGACCTGGCATGAGGGTCGCCTGCAGAAGGCCACTGCGGAGCAACTCCTCCTAGCCATAATCGGAGTATCATACCTTTCATGGAGCCCGAGAGCGAGTCCAATGGGGCTAACAGCAGCCCAACGCAAAGAAAGATGGGCTCATCGCCACCTGTCGGACCCCGGGGCAATCCCAACGCCCCTGGAAGCTATAGACACCTGTGTAGAGGTGTATGGAGGAGAAAATGCTGTTACGCTCCGACTCTTTTTAAACCCAATGGCGGGTCAGCCAGTGAGAAATCTCTTAGGCCATCTCCCACGACTGCAGGCGCTCATGAAACAAAGTGAAGAAACTTCTGATGATATAAGAGACCGATCTTCAGCATACCCAGTTGAAACACCAACACCAAGACGTCAAGAGTTTACCCCCCAGCGAGAGCCATGGTGGTCACCTCCAAGAACCGTGAAGGAAAAAAATGTTCGGGTTTCTTCTTGCCCGTTCCGGACTTACAAAGTATCAGTTGCGCGTTTTGGGAAAAAGGACCCAACGTCGTCTAGCCGAAGCATTAGGATTCAAATTCGAGGACCCACCAAAAAAACGAATAATGGCTGTCGGCTCTGCCGGCGGCCTTCTCCAACTCAAACCTGACCCCACTGACCCTCGTCTTTATGCCGAACTTACTGTTTACAACCCTACTGATCCAGATGACCAACAACAAGTATTCTTCCTTCTCGATACTGGAGCTCATGTCAATGTGATTACCTCAACGATACCTCACCAGAAGACCACCAAAACGATCAAGGTACAAGGGCTTAACGCTATCGCCGTCACAACGAAGGTCAAATTTTTGGTCCAAGGCCACCGATACCCCCTAGGGGCTGTCCTAGGGGGCATCAACATTCTAGGAATCCCAGGGATAAAAGCACTTGACCTTAAAGAACAAGTGCTACAAGCCTTACCCATTATTATCCCAGAACAAGATTGGCATCGACCAACACTTCGTAACACCTCCTCCTGGCGATATTGACCAATCCCAACCAAGGGTCCCCTAAAAAAGTCTCTTATTGACCTCCTGCGGCGACTCGAGCAACGAGGTTGTATTAAAACCGTAACTGCCGGCACCCACCTGTCACCAGGATGGGGAGTCGCGAAACCTGGAAAGCCCAACAAAGCCCGGCTAGTCATCGACTATAGAGAGGTTAACAAAAGATGTCAAGTACTTCAACAACCTAACCCTTCTACTCTGCCACAATGCATGTTCGAGATGGCACAATTCCAGCAAAGTAAGTGGGTCGGAGTCACACTGGACTTAAAAAATATTTTCTTTTCCATCCCGACAACTGACCCTGAAGGAATACTAAATATGTGTATTGATGGCACTATGTACAGATGGACGGTTTGCCCACAGGGATATCGCAATGCTCCGTCACTAGCTACCGGTGCCATGAATAATACCCTAAAGAATTTTCAAGCCTCGCATTCTCTTCCCCCAGAGGAGGAATTAAGAATCTGGAGTTATGTCGATGACATTGCTATCATGGGTCGTGATAGTTCCGTAGTTACTAGTATAGCCAACCAACTAGTCGCTCACCTTCAAAGTGAGGGATGGACGATCAACGAGGAAAAGTCATGCCTACATCCTGTAGATGACATCACGTTCCTCAGCACCCGATATATTGGTTCCATCCACCACGGAATCTCACGTGATGGTCCTAACATCGATCCATTAAAAACATTCCTTCCTGTTACTAGGAGGCATTTTCAACAGCTTTTGGGTCGTTTAAATTGGTACCAGCATTATGTCGAACCCAGTCATCTGGCGCTCCTCACTAAGTTGCAGCGACAGATCCGTGACAAATCCCGAAAAACCACGCCCTGGACGGAAGGAGATCAGCGGAACCTGCTTCGCCTGCTAGCCACAGTTAAAAACACACAGCTCCACGCCATCGATCTGGGTGAGTCATTAACCGTAACCCTTGGGTTCACCCCGAACCACGCGTGGGCTGCCGTGCACAACCCTCGCGATGAGCTAGTATACACTGCCCATAAAACGCTTCAAGCAGCACAACATCGATACGGAGCTATAGGAAAAATTCTCCTAGCCAAACAATTAGTGGAGCCATTAGCAAGGGGGTATGGGACACTACGCGCTCCCGGTGCCACATTGTTACCCTTGCTGAATGCGGAAAAAGTCGACCCGCATTTTCAGG
This sequence comes from Alligator mississippiensis, assembly GCF_030867095.1. Lineage (NCBI taxonomy): Eukaryota > Metazoa > Chordata > Crocodylia > Alligatoridae > Alligator > Alligator mississippiensis. Next base: position 39,052 of record NW_026775343.1, on the reverse strand, counting down.
GGGAGCCTAAAACGTGGAATACATTGGTGCTTACCCACCATTACAACTGGCACTGCTGGAAGATGGAAGATACGATGCCCAATCCTAGCCCAGAAGATGAGGAAAAGGTCCCTACACTGTATGGAACCTCTGCCCCGGCATGGATGGCTTCAGATGGAACCTCCCGACATGGCGGAGGCTATGGGTACTATTGCAAGGCTTGTCACGATAAGGAAATATTTCAAGCCTACCCAGATGACAATTCGGCCCAAAAATGTGAGTTGTTAGGATTCCTCAAGGTACTAGAACATTGTCTGACACATCATGACGATATGCTCCCAGTTCCAATCATCGCAATTGATTCGCAGTACATTTATAAAATTCTTACCAGTACAGCCTTTCCCACCGAAAATTTGGATGGTTGGCAAGATATCTGGAAAACATTAAGCAAATTTGCACGACTCCCGTTGGTTAGGCACACTAAGTCCCACCGTCCGGATACTGATCCAGTACATGAGGTCATTGATAAGCTCTTAGAAGACCCACTCCGGACCGACGTAGTTTTGCCTATCACATCTACCTCCGGTCCTGAAGTAAATCCGTTCCTCGTGTGGCTTCATGAAAATTGGGGTTACCCAGGACCACGAGCTTGCCATCAGCGTTGGTGCCGAACCATTACGGAGCCGGCCTCGTATGGAGTTTGGCGCGATTGGGAAAAGGTAGCTCAGGCCTGTGAGATATGTGCTAAGAAGTGTCATCGAACCAAACATCAGCTCGGAGCTTTCGACTCTTTGCAGTTCCAGGCAGGAAAAGTCTGGCAGGTAGATCTGCTAGGACCCCTCCCAGGGTCTAAGCCGCCAAATAAAGGATTACTTGTTGTCGACTTGGGAACAAGACAGTTACAAGTTATCCCCTTACGAAAAAGCAATGCCACTGCTGTTATTTCTGCTTTAACTGCTGTATTTGCCACCTGGCAACCTCCTCGTGAGATTCAGTCTGATGGGGGACCCCCTTTTAACTCTAACGCTCTAGACAGATTTGCTCGTCTTCACAATGTAACATGGCATCGCCATCTGCCGTACCACCCGTGGTCCAATGGCATTGCAGAAAGACATATAGGCCTGTACAACGAACAACTTTGCCTCAGAGGGGGAGGGACATTTAAAAACTGCACTAAATTCAATCATGATGTTCTCATCTCACTGAACACTGCAAAACCGTTATGGGACGAAGCTAATGTCCAGAAACCCCTACCTTGGGAACCTAAGTTCCAACCAGATGAGTTAGTATGGATCTCAGTACCGCACCCCCGCCAATCTCATCCGCAAGTTCACAAGGGAACAGTTCAATGTTCGGGACAATATCCTAATACCTATTCTGTCCACTTAGAGGAAAAGCCCGATCGTCCCCCTATTATCGTTCATCACAACTGGATGACTCGTCGTTCCGACGTTCACCTAGTATCCTTATAGTAAATTCAATTACGATTCTCTTTTGTTTTGTTCTGTTGTTGTTTCTTTCTTTACAGGCCCGACTTCAACAAAGCAGTAATCTACAGCTGCTCTATTGTGAGATCCATCGAGCACCCAACTGCGGTTCCTTCGAGTCAACGGAGTGACGGCTATGAAGGAGACACCGAGGCAGCAAATGTCCGTTGGGTCAAAATTCGCTCTGATGCTGCTCCTCTCTCATTTCTGCTGCAGTGTGTTAGTTAGACCTGTCGTTGATCCACACGTAACAGCGGTTTGGGGGAAGAATGTCACATTAAAGTGTATAACTGACACAAATGAAACCATAATACAAATTTCGTGGGAAAAATTGCATGATAAAAGTGCGCAAACTATTGTTGTGCGTCATCCTGAATATGGGTTTTCTGTTAAAAAAGAATACCCTGAAAGAGTGTCATTTAAAACCTCTTTGTTCAATGATATAACAATCAACCTAAATAATGTGAGTTTCTGTGATGAAGGAACATATAAATGCAAAACAGTCACGTTCCCATTAGGAAATGCAGAGTCATTAACAACTATAACTGTAATTGTAGAACCCACTGTGAGCTTTACAAAGGAACCAACTCCCTTAACAGATGGTAAAAATTGGACAGTGGCAGCTATCTGTACAGCAGCCACTGGGAAACCCGCTGCAAATATAAGTTGGGAAAGAGATTTTGGTAAAATCGAGAATAGTTTAATTTCCTTTCCAAATAGAACGGTAACAGTTATAAGCTGATATAAGATCATTCCCACTAAATTTGCGAGGGGAAGGCGTATAACTTGTATCGTGAAACACCCAGCTTTGGACAGGGAAATAAGGTATTCTCACGTACTAGACATCCAATATGCTCCTGAAGTGTCAATAACTGGCTATAATAGAAATTGGCTTGTTGGACAAAGAAATGTTCAACTTAAGTGCAATGCTAATTCTAACCCGCCGCCTGTAAAGTTTACCTGGGCCAGAATAGATGGACGATGGCCTAAAGGCTTACTGGTTGTAAACAATACCCTGCATTTCAATAGCTCACTAACCTACAATCATGGCAGGACTTACATTTGTGGGGTGACAAATTCCCTTGGTCAAGGAAGCGATCAAAAAACTATTCACGTATTAGATCTCTCCACCATCACTACCGCACGACCACCCACGGTTTCATGGTATCCTTTAACTAATAGCGTTCCGGGTTTAGCATCAGCATTCACCCTAACAATAATACAGGAACGCAAGTGGGATACCATCATCGCTAGTGTAGTGGGTGGAATTATCCTTCTAATACTTGGAAGTATTTTAATTGGCATTGTCTGCTGTGGGAGAAGACGGACGTTTCGCAACGAGTACTTCGTTATGAACCGTATACCACTGACTAATAAACGAGGGGAGTCCCAAACAGATGTTCTCCAATCAGACGATGACTAATAGTTGTTGTTATATGTTTAAGTTATTGTATTGTATAGTTTGTTAAAAAGACCGGTCTGTAAAATTGTTTGTTTATATATATATATGTTGGTTGCTTAAGCTCCGTCAGGTCAGTGAATCCTGAAACAAAAATTCCTTTAACGTGCTCGTGTGTCTAAAATCCCAGTTGTGCCGTCGGCAAGGGGGCATGTCACAACCCAATGATTTTGGTGCCTCGACACGATGGAATTTTCCCGCCACATGAGAGTCTCTTGCACAGCAAAAGTTTTCTGCTGCAACAGAAAACCCCGGTGCAAGAGAGTTCCTGCCATTCGCATGCAAATTTGTGTCCCACTATTGGCCAGTTCTAAATTATTCCCACGTGGCGGCTAGCAATTGGCTTGTTAGCCGCATAAAATTTTGTGCGACTTCCGCCCAAGTCGGAGAACTTTGAGCACGCTGCAGAGTGCCTCTAAAGATATCTGACTTGCGGCTGAGCTTTTCGATAGCCTGATCACCTATCAATTCTTCTCCCCGTCGCCGAGCGCAATCCTTCGACGTACCATTTCCCTGTCGGCTTAATTTGTGGATGGATTCGCTGGCCTGAGCCTTATCAGCTGGAGCAACTAGTGGAGTTGTTTAAGTGACCGGACCACCTGCGTCGCGGCTACTAGCGGCGTAAGTAAAGTTTTTTGCAACCAATACGCTTTGCCTGCCTCTCCATTCACCAGCCCGCCCAAACGACCGAGCAGTTTGTATATCACCTCGAGTCGGTTCCGGCCGTCCGAGACAGTTACCTGGGTAAATAAAGTAGTCAAACTTGCTATAAGTTGGCCCAAGTTGAGAAACTAGATTTGAAGGGATGTTGGCTGTAACCTTGTTGATCTAAGGCCGCAGGCAGACACGGTTGTTTGGGTGGAAGTCATATCTTTTATTAGAACAACTAAATTGATAGCTTAAGATATCACATCCACCCACAGAACCGTGTCTGTCTAGAGCTGAAGGCCCATTCTGTTACAGGGGTAAAAACCTATCCCACATTGTATGCTTCGTGTGTCCACAGCTGGCATTTGTAAGGCTATTGTTTCGAGTCCATGCCATGCAGCTCTCATGCTAGAGACTCTACCTGACATGTACACCTCCTCCCAAATTTTTAAAACCCAAAGTTTCATTTTAAAAAGTCAAGGATTTCTGTGATGTCTTTTGTTTGACCAGTGCATAGTTGACAGACGTGTTGGACAAGCCTTTGGTCATCAAGACTAAGGACAAGTTGCACATAAACCAGTATAAGTGATTGGAAACCAGTTCAGATCTGTAACACAACAGAAGTTCAGTGTACATAAACTGCTTTCAAAATGGCCAACACCGGTTTAAGATAAACCTAGATGAATGTAATATCAGACTTAATTTATTTAGGTGAAATTGGTTTACTGAACTTCTGTCCCAGTTCCCCTCCAAATTCAAACTCAACCCCCCCCCGCCCACTCACCCCCCTACCCCTCAGGGTGAGGGGGCTAGCCTTGTGCAGGCTGTCTGCTCGAGACAGGGAGGGAAACTGCTCTAGCTTCCCCCAGTTTCTGGCCTCAGCACTGCAGACATATGGCTGCATTTCCAGAATCAAAATGAACGTCTGTTCACATGCTTATTGGTTCAGTCTAATCTGCAAAGGTTGAATTGATTCAGCCTTGGGGTTTTCGACAGTCTTTTCTTAGCCCAAGTGCCCTTCCTCAGGTCGCATTTTAAACCTGTCCAGTTTGGCACAGTCTGGCTGAACGCGTAGCGACCCTGCCTGGATTTCGCAGAACAGAACTCGGGCTAGGAGGGATCTCCAGAGGTGACCTAGTGCAACCCCCTGCCTGAGGCGAATCGTCCTTATCTGAACCACCCTATGCAGATCCATAATGCAACCTCTTAGTAAAACTACCCCCAACCCTGACACCACACAAACCGTAAGGCCCTAACCTGCCACAGGTAACACAAGGGGAATGTGGCAGCCAACATCCTGCTTCTGCAAAACGTTGTTAATAGTCACTCGAGAGATCTCGGGTAGATCTCCATGCCCCCACAGAGGGAGGCAACCCCTTCGCCCCCCCAGCCCATACCAATCTGACCATGGGGTCAAATTTCTTTCTGAGCCCAAATACGGAGTCGGTCTGACTGTGAGCAGAGGGGCAAGACCCTGTAACCCAGGCTTGTCCAACGTACGGCCCGCGGGCCGCCATGCAGCTCACCAAGCCATTTTCTCTGGCCCGAGGTCCTTCACTCGGGACAGGCGAGGAGTCCTGGTGTCTCCTGCGTGCTGCACGGCGGTGGTGGCGAGGCGGGCAGGCTCTGGGCTTGCAGCGCTGGGGCTGTGTGTGGTCACCATTGTGAGCGGGGCCGTGCGGGTGAGGGGCATGCTTATAGGACGCGGCACGCTTATGGGATGCAGAAAAACCTGCAGCATGCTTATAGGCTCGGTAGTGCTACGCTGGTTAGCACTACAGATGAAAGGGACTTGGGGGTCATGGTTGACCACAAGATGAAAATGAGCCTTCAGTGTGATGCTGCGGCTAGTAAAGCAAACAAAATGCTGGCTTGCATCCATAGATGCTTCTCTAGCAAACCCCGGGACGTCATTCTCCGCTTGTACTCGGCCTTGCTGAGGCCGCAGCTGGAGTACTGCATCCAGTTTTGGGCGCCACAATTCAAAAAGGATGTGGAGAAGCTTGAGAGGGTGCAGAGGAGAGCCACGTGCATGATCAGAGGTCAGGAAAACAGACCTTGTAATGAGAGGCTGAGAGCCATGGGACTTCACCCTGGAAAAGCACAGGCTCAGGGGTGATATGGTGGCCGCCTATAAATTTATCAGGGGTGCTCATCAGGATCCGGGGGGACATCTGTTCACCAGAGCGCCCCAAGGGATGACAAGATCGAACGGTCACAAACTCTGCTGCGACCGATTCAGGCTGGACATAAGAAAGAACTTCTTCACTGTCCGACAACAAGCCGTGACACTGAAGTCCTATTGCTACTGATTGCATTCTGGCCTCGTCTCAGCAGTGAGCTGTGGATGAGAGCAAGCCCATCAAGAACTAACAATACATTGCTGTGCACAAGGTGGAGTGCTGTGATGAACTAAGGGACGGACTGCTGGGTTTTCATGCCATCGCGGGGTATGATACCACAAGCTAGCTTGCAGGAATGTCTAAAAAGTTTGCTTGGAAGATCTGTGAAACTCATCTCCTGTCTCAATCTGAAGTACCTCACACACCAGATGCCCAAGCACTGGCCATTGGACTCAAGGCCCCCCATGAAGGATGCCTGCGCTTAATTTTCGCTCATTTTTTGACGTAAGTAAGAATAATTTTTCTGTTGCGAAGAGCTCAGAAAAATCAATCGCCACAGACAGGGCAGAGCTGTTTTTAGTACTACAGATTCCCATTTGAAACCTCTAATTTTATCTTGTGAATTGGGTTTGCTGCGGCCCCCGATCGAGAATCAAGTTCTAGACCTGCGGTTCTGAACCAGGCTACATGTACCCCCAGGGGGTACATGAAGCCTTATCGGGGGTACGTGAGATATATTTCATACACCGTCTAACACAGGTCGAAGGGCCTAAAAAATGTGAAAATGCTGGGGCTTTAGTGTCGTTAAAATGCACACGCGCATGGAAACCAGATATCCTACTCCTGCTCCATGCCTCAACCTTGCACCAGAAACGTTGCTCCAAACACCTGTCACTCAGTCGTGTAGAGTCAAGTCTTCGAACATAGCTGTGTGTTCGAAGTTGTTGTGTTTGCATTTGAGTTTTTTACGTCTTTTTTTTATGCACGTGGCGGTTCCACACAAGTAACAGTATACATCTGCTTTTTCCTTTCATTTGGTAAGTACCTATGTTCAATTTTACATTGTTACCAACCTATGATGTATATTTTAAGGGTTTTACTTTGCACTATTTTTCAGGGACTGAATTCTTGCTTCGTCCATCGATTTATCATGTCAAAGTGTTATTACTAGGATTCACATGTGCAGTTTGGCTTTACGTTCATGCTTGATACAGATGATTTACAAAATCCACAATGCTTCCTTCACTCAAAAAGTACTTTGCAATGGATATATGAAGCCATCTAAACTTAAAGAGCACCTTCAGACTGTTCACTCTGAAAATACTAAAGACCCAGAAGCTTTATTAAAAATCAAGCGATCACAACTTGAAACAAGAGCACACTTTCCGATCATGGATTTACTCCTCAGAAGCCAGCGCCGGCGGCTTGTTATCGCATGGCATTAAGGATGGCCACAGAAAAAAAGCTGCATACCATCACAGAGACCCTGGTGAAACCGTGCCATGGAAATGGCCAAGCTGATGTCTGGTAAAGATGCACAACTAAAAATAGCACAGATCCCCCAAACAACACCATTCACGACCGAATCAAGGACATGTCAGAAGACATACACAAACAAGTAGTGGAGCAAGCCAAGAAGTCTGGTAAAACTGGCTTGCAGTTGGATGAATCAACTGATGTCTCAAATTGCGCACAACTTCTCGTTTTTGCTTGATATGCGCATGAGAATCATGTCAAAGAAGAATTTCTCTTTTGTGAACTCCTGAAAGAAATAACAAAGGTAGCAGACATTATGGCTACGATGAATTAATTTTTTTCCTTTTTTCCAGCCTTTCCTAGGTCCTTGTAGGAGCTATTTGTACTGATGGTGCTCCTGCTATGTTGGGGAAATATTCAGAGTTCACCGCTCTCGTCAAGAAGGTGAATCCCAATGTGATCTCTAGTCATTGCATTCTCCTCCCTCTTATTTGAAAGTCGTGTTGGATGTTGTCATCCAGGCCGTCAACTTGATCAGAGGAAGGGCATTGAAACACTGCATGTTCAAAGCGCTGTGCGAAGGAAGAGGTTGGGTCTGAACACACTGACTTCTGCTTCACACAGAAGTACGCTGGTTATCCGGACAAAAAGTTCTGACAAGAGTTTTTGATCTTTGAGATTTAATTGAAATGTTTCTGCATGAAAATGGATCAATTCTGCTTCAGTGTTTCATAGGTCCGAACTTTGCGGGTTGTTTGGCATACCTCGCAGATGTGTTCACAATTCTAAACTCATTGAACATTTCAGTCCAAGGTGGAGAAGTGACTACCTTGGAGAACAAAACAGTCAAATCCTTTCAAGAGAAGTTGGCTCTCTGGGGAAGAAGAGGGAATTCCAGTAACTTCGCCAATTTTCCTCTCTTCCATGAAATCACTTTAGATCCAGTGCATCCAGGGGAACCAAGAGTCCGTGAGAGTATTATTAGGCAGACAAGGTTCTTTGGGTGAATCTGATCTTTTGTTAGACCAATTTAAATAGTTGGAAAAAAAATTTTAAGCAAGCTTTTGGTTCAAAAACCCCTTGTTGGGCTGAGGAAGTTTCAGCAATTGGCGTGTGCTCTTCCTGGGTGGAACGAAGACCAACACGAATACAACCTACACCCCGAGAGTATTATTACGCATCTTGAAAATCTGAAAGTCACCACAGAAGGAATTATCCCAACTATTCAGGCAGCTGACATTTGGGTAAGGAGCCTCTTTACCGCTTCTCTCGAACAAATTATTGATGCCGACCTGGCAAAAGATGAGCTACTTGATTTGCGCAATAATCGGAAACTTCGTGTCGATTTTGAATCAATGAAATTGGATCGATTGTGGAGCAGACTTGGGGAGGCATATCCCACTGGGACCAAGCGAGCTTACCAAGTTCTAGCTCCGTTTGTTGCAACCCATCTCTGCGAGTCGGGATTTTCAGTGCTTTTTGCCAAAACCAAAGCGAGGAACAAACTGAAAGCTGAACATGACGTGCGTGTGGCGCTCTCGAAAATGTCGCCTAGAATTAAAATGTTGGTTGATAGTAAGCAGCAGCACTGTTTGCACTAATAAGTTTGGGCACGTTTTGCCATTTGACACCAAGTCGTGTTTTTTTGTGCAACTTTTTATGTGCACTGAGTAAACGAACCTTGTTTAAAATGAAGAAGTCTTTGTACGAGTATCTTGCCGTTTTTATAATACACAAGTACACATAGTTTGACATAAAAATTAATTTCCCATTGAAAGGGGGTACGTGAAGTCTCACTCGGAGACCAAGGGGTACGTCAACTGCCTTCTTTGGAGCAATCACTAAAACCTTTTTTTTTTTTCACTTCAATACCCACATTAGTGACTGCTGTCTAGGTCTTCACGGCCCAATACCTACTGCAGCCTCCTCATTTCTGGCATTCAAGCTTTGTTGCTTGGGTAACCCTGACCGTAGTCTCTCTCCCTACAGGCTTCGCACTGCTTCCCCGTTACACCTGATACAAGCTTGCAGTCATTACCTCGAAGGCATTTATCATCTGGGTCCTCTGGTCGTACTAGCCCCTCGCACTACCGAGAACGCCGCTCTCCATCGCCCATCCCCCACAGAGTCACTTTTCTCCTGGCTGCTCTTTATTCCTCTGCAGCTCACGTTTTGAAAAGAAATGCTTAAAAATAGTGAATAAATAAAAATCAACCCTCTCAGAGCGTAAGGTACTATCTGTGATTTGCCTCGCGGTATGGCTTCAAGTTCCTCATTGATAGCAATGCCTCGTGTTAGAGGCCGTGTGCTGAAGCCATGGCTCCTTCCCTTAAAAGCAGCTTTCCCCCGAGCAGCGCACAAGCAAAACAGTGCGTGTGCGCGGGGGTACACTGGCACGCGCATTTTGGAGCGAGCGGTTAGGAGTCAAGGAGATGTCTTTCAAATCATGGAAGTGGAGAGCAACTCTTGACTATAACAAACTCAGCATAACGGCTGTGGGCAGGGCGGGGGGACCCTCGAGTCACTTGGTCACTCTGCTCCTGGAGGCCTGAGCCCACCCCGAGCCGAGGGCCCCGGAGCCGCCGGGCCGCAGCCCCAACACCCGCCCGCGCCAGCTTCCCCGACCGCGTGGCGCGTTATGGCGGCTACAGTCGTATTTAAAAGCTCTCAGCCCAGACGGGCGTCCACCGCACCCACTCGGCTGCCGGCCCGCGCAGCGCCTCCCAGCCAATGAACGCTGGCATGGAAAGATTAAGCTCCCGCCCCTTCTCTGGCCCCGCCCCCGCCCCCGCCCTACCGGCCCGGGGGGCGTGGCTTGGCCGAAGGCGCGCCTGCGTCGTGCGCGGGACACGCAGTGCAGGAGCGGCCGCGGAGGAGCGCGGAGCTCCGCCCCAGGGGGCGTGGCCTAGGCGGGGTGCGCGGGACATGCAGTGCAGGAGCGGCCGTGCAGGAGTGCGGAGTTCCGTCCCGGGGGCAGCGGCGGGGGAGGCGCAGCTCCGCTCCGGGCTCGGGCAGGGGCTCGAGATGCGCCCGGGGAGGCAGCGCGGAGCCGCCCGCCCGCCCACACGGCGCTGCACGTGCCCCGAGCCGGCATGCGGGAGCCCCGGGGCCGCCTGCTCCTTCCCTCCCCACCCCGGCCCCAGAACAGCCGCGGACCCGCCTTCTCCGCGCCTCCTGGATGCTTAGTGCTACCTTTTACACGTGGCTGTTCACTAATTACCGTACGTTTACATAGTGCTAATTAACGGTCATGTTGCTTACTATTCTAATTATTTCTCATTCTAGCGGTGCACGATCGTCATGACGTTAATAAGATCATTTTTTAAATTATTATCATGACATGAATGAAATGATTTTTAAAATCCGTTGGGCGTGCACAACGCGCTCTGCACATCCAGCTTCTTTTAAACCAGTTGCGTGGGCGCTAGAAACCCTGGGCTGGGCATCAGCTAATCGCTATTACTGCGGTACTGCTACATCTTAATTATTATAGTATTTCATTATTGTGACTGGCTATATAGTATTCCTGTTTTTGAGAGCTAGTGTGTTTTCTGCACTCGATGGAGGTGAACAACTTCTTTTCTTTTCCCCTCCCCTTTTCTTCAGTTAACTCTGAGTCTGGGTCACCCGCTGCAATTCGCCCTCCATGCATTTCTTGGTTGTGTCGGGGGTGAGATTTTGGGGAGGTAAAAATCCTTTAAAAAGTAAATGAATAAATAAATAAATCTCTGGCTGCTTTTCTGGGGGCTGGGGGTGCATAGTGAAGGTTCAGGGGTGCTCATCAGGGAGAAGCCCAAAGCTGCCTGCGGGGCCCCGGCTCCTCCATCCCGCCCACCAGGCTGAAGGTGGTTGCTTATTCCCAGTTCCTTTTTCAAAGCTAATCTAGACCCAATCAAAGCTTGTTGTTAATGAATTACACATCTTAAATAGAATTTCATTACATATTTGCTAATAAATAAAATAATATTCTGTTTCAAACATAGAGCCCTAAATAAAGGTCAGATTAGGATGGGATTATGGGGCAAAATACTTATTGGGCCACCCCAAACAGCCTGTTGACACCACAGGGGACTGTCCCGAAGCACCTCGACCACAGCGTTGCCCGGCCCAAAGTGCGGCTTGGCCGTGCTGGCTGCCAGCAGACACCCCCCCGCCCCTGTACTAATATATGGGCATGAGTTAGGAACTAGTTTTTGGGCTGGGATTATAGCCAGAAATCCTTCTTGGGCCACCCCATGACAGACCTGTGTGCCATCGGGGACTCTGCTGGACGTCTCTCACCCGTCTTGCCTGACCCAGAACGCGGCTTGCCCGTGATAGACTGCGAACCGACAGCATGCCAGCTTCTGTGCTAAGTATATGGACCCAAATAAGGACCTGGATTTAGGGCTGGGATCACAGCTAGAAATCCTTCTTGGGCCAGCCCACGCCATGCCTCTGTGGCACGTGGGACTCTCCTGGTTATCTCTGCAGAGTCCTGCCCGTCCCAGGAAACGGTTTGGCTGTGCCAGGCTGCCAGCTGATCGTCCGCCCAGACGCCACCAACTACAGGGGCCTGAATAAAGAACTGGGATTTGGGCTGGGATCAGAGATGGAAATGCTTGTTGGGCCACCCCACGCTGTCACTCTGTGGTACCAGTGGACTCCCCTGGACATCCCTGACCACAGCTTGCCTGGCCCAACTCATGGCTTGGCCCTGCCAGGATGCCAGCGGACAGCTCCCCCCAGCCACGGTACTAAGTATGTGGGTTTGAGTAAGGAAGTGGATCTTGGGCTGGGATTATGGTTGGAAATCTGTTTTGGGCCACCTCACAGCATGTCCCTGTTGCACCAGGGGACTCTCCTGGTCATCTCTGACCAGAGTCATAGTATCATAGTACTTGGGGGTGGAAGGGACCTAAACAGCTCATCAGGTCCGACTCCCTCCCTCAGGCAGGAATGGGTGCCAGGATCATGTCACCCCAGCCTCCTCTTGAAGAGGCCCAAGGTAGGAGAGCACCACCTCCCTTGGGAGCCCATTGCAGAGCCTGGCAGCCCTAAGTGTAAAGTAATGTTTCCTGGTGTCCAGCCTGAGCATTTTCTCTAACAATTGGAGGGTGTTATTCCTAGTACCCCTGGGGGGTGCCTGGGGGGAACAGAGCTTCCCCCATTTCTCTCCAGTCCCCCCTGGGGAGTTTGTAAACTGCCACCAGATCCCCTCTCAGTCTTCTCTTGTGGAGGCTGAATAGGTTGAGACCTTCTAACCTGTCTCTGTAGGGCCTGCCCTGCTGCCCCATGAAAAGTGGAGATGCTGGGGATTGAACCCAGGACCTCATACATGCAAAGCATGCGCTCTACCACTGAGCTACATCCCCTTTGGCAGCCTATGATATCCCCTGGCTGTCTTGCCTGACTGAAGACATGGTTTGGCTGTGCCAGGCCCTGAGCTGGCCGCCCCTGCAAATACTGTCCTAAGTATATGGGCTTGAATAAGGAACTGGGTTTTGGGCTGGATTGACGACAGGAAATCCTCTTTGGACCACCCCACACCATGCCTCTGGCACTGGATACTATCCCACACCCCCCAACCAGAGTCTTGCCTGGCCCAAAGTGCAGTTTTTGCATGCCAAGCTGCCAACTGCCAGCCCCCCGCGCCCACTGTGCTAAGTACATGGACCCAAATAAGGACCTGGTTTTGGGCTGGGGTTACGGCTGGAAATACTGTTTGGGCCAGTTCCCCCATCCCCACTGTACTAAGTAGACAGGCTCAAGGAAGGAATTTCTCATGGGCTGGGATTAGAGATGGAAATCCTTCTTGGGCCACCCCTCACCATGCCTCTATGGCACCGGGGGACTCTCCCGGACACCACTGACCAGTCTGGCCCGGACCAGAGCGTGGTTTCTTCATGCCAGGCTGCCAACTAACAGCCCCCCATTCCCATGGTACTAAGTATACATGCTTGACTAAGGACCCGGGCTGAGATTACAGACTGAATTGATGACCAGTGTCTTGCCTGGCCCAGATGGTGTGGGCTGGTCCAAAATGGATTTTCAGCCATGATCCCAGCCATTACCAGATTTGCCTGTCACTTTGGGGTGTGCTCATTTATTAGGGGTACATTTCTAGGGTCTTTGCAATTCTATCAATGTGCTGCTTGTGTTACCTGTGTTTCTGTACGGAGCTGTATCTCTGCCTTCTGCAAGTCCTCACCCCCAATGGAGCTATCTTGCAGGACTCTGTTTCAATGGGACTGGGTTCCTCCAGCCACTAAATCAGTCAAATGTGCATGTACGCGCACACACACACCAGCCACTAAATCAGTCAAATGCACACACACACACACACACACACACCAGCCACTAAATCAGTCAAATGCACACACACACACACACCAGCCACTAAATCAGTCAAATGCACACACACATGCACACACACACACATACACACACTTACATGACACGCCTGACCCGGCCGGGTTGATCAGCATGTACAGGCTGACACCTTCATGTGCCAGGAATCAGTTCATTAAGGGAACACTACACTGCAGTCAGACACCAGCACTCAGTGAACAGAATCCCTCTGGATGCGGCTGGGTGTCCGGCTGACACCCTCACGGGCCAGCTTTCAGTTCATTAGGGCACGCCTGAGCCAAACTGGGCCAATCAGCCTATACAAGCTGATCCCCTTATGTGTCTCAAACTCAGCACGTCCCAATCTTTTGCCCTAACTGTCCTAGTAGTGGTAGCCTCTTGAGGAGCGGACCCCGCAGTATTTCTGGGCTTGACAGGGATCTTTGGCTTAGGTAAAAGAAGCGTTGCTGCAGAGCAAGTGGGGAAGGGAAGTAGAGAAGGAAAAATACACCTGGTTACCTCCAGTTTGACTATAAAAGTTATTTATTGTGAAACATATCCAATTTATAATGGTACTAGTAGTAATAGACATGCAAGGGAAAACAAAACAATTACAATATTCCCCTGGTTTAATTGAGTATTTGGGGAAACTTAGCTGAAGCTTAACTAATACAGTTTAGGTTCAGAAAGCTATGCCTAGAGACAAAAAGAAAAAGAGAGAAAGAGGGAGAAAGAGAAAGCGAGATGCTGTGCACGGTTAAAGGAGAGCTGCACTTAGGAAAACATGAGTACACATCTTTACACTGAGGTATAACTATATAAAAGCAGTTATTTTATTGCTGATACCAAAAGCTTTTTTTTTTTTTTCCATACCCATCATCTCATATTCGATGCTGTGGCACATTCAGTTCTGTGTTTTCTCTTCCTATAGAAAGAGGAAAAAGAGGGATGTTACTTGTCCTGTCTTTTTTTTAAGATTTCTGGAGAAGGTTTTGTAGCTGAATTGAGTCAGATTTCAGAAGCTCATTTAAGATGAGTTTACAAACAAGCCTTTGAGGTTTAAGCAAAGCTGTAAGGAATTAATTTACCTGCCTTTCAGAAGGGGATGAGGAGGATGAAGCAGATGAAGAAGAAGCTGGTCCACCAGGAGAGTACAAAGAAGATGAAGATGAAGATGATGGAGGTTCAGATTTGGGGGAGAGTGAAGAGGAGGAAGAAGCTGGCCTTTCATACCTGATGATGGACAAGATCCAGGTAGGACTTACCCTATTCTACTATAAGACTCAGGATTTTTTGACACTGTCTAGCTATAAACGTGTAATAAGTTAAACTTGTATAAGCAGAATCATGTAAATCCACTGTCATATATGAGCAATAGAGTACTTCAGAGAGAGACCTTTTACTATCAAAAAAGTGCGTTACAGTAGGGGAACCGCCGCTCTTTGGTATTCTCCGTTATCTTGCTCAAAATGAAATGCTTCAAGATTCATTACTTCACGGCCTTGTAGAATTAGTGTCATTCTGCACCAGATCACCACGTCCGATTTGGAGGAGAACGTGGCCGAAACAAATCCACCTGCCCTACCAGGATGCTCACAAGTGCCTGGGGCGCTTCAGCCTTGAGAGCCATGCCCTCACCATGCAGATCTGCAGGCTGTCAGGTGTGGGGCTGGGGCTTCCAGGCAGGGGGGAGAGGGTGAGTATGGAGGAGCTAGGGCCTGAGGGTGCAGGGGGCTGATCAGGATGTGAGGGCTGAGGCAAAGGGGAGACAGGCTGGGAATCCAGGAGTGAGGGCTGGCCACTGAGGAAGAAGTCAGGGAGAGGCTGGAGCTGTGGCCCTGGGAGCGCGTGGGTCTGGCCATGCAGGGGAGAGCTGGGGCGGGGAGCGTAGACTTGCCCTGGGTGGGAGCGCATTGCCCTTGCCCTGGGTGGGAGCACAGGACGTTGAGCTGCTGTTAGTGGAGGGAGGTGGGTGGGAAGTTGGATCCTGGCATTTTGGGGAAGGAGAAGGGACTGGATGCTCCTTTCACCCCACTTATCTCAGGGCCCTTTTCTTTCCTACCCGGGGGGCAGACAGCCCGTGTGATGTTTGCTGAGCTGACCTGCAGGGAGCCTGATGGACCCAGGGGATGGGAACGGGGCTGTGTCGGGTTCGCTGCTCTGGGAAGGAAGCGCGTTAGAGCAGAGCAGGCGTGAGGACCAGGACTTGCTGATGGTCTCTGCCTTCCCCCGGCAGGTCCCCAGGCAGCCCTTGCCCTGGTAACATCTGAATTCCTCTGTGCTTGCACTTCCTGACCTCTTGAATACTCTCGCTCCTCCTGCCAAGCTCAGCCGGGAGCCGCTGGCCCCTGTGGGCAGGGAGCAGGGGCAGAGTTGCGTGAAGGGGCTGATCTCAGCTCTGGGGGGTTCAGAGAGATAGCACAGGTCCGAGCCAGAGACCTGTTTGCCTGGGGAAGCCGCGCTGGTCTGGATCCCACCGTGGCCTGGGCGCCGCTCCTCCTCGTGCTGCTCACACGCTGCTCGGGTACCCCGAAGGGGAGGGTCAGCCACGTCCTGGGCTTTATGAATCCCTGGTTCTTTTCCCACAGGTGTTTTTTCCAGTTCCTTGCCTTTTGGTCCTGCCCTGTCTGCCACAAAACCAGAGGCTCAGTGTGGATACGGGATTAATTCCTGTCATTCTTCCAGGTTCCCTCTCGCATCCCCACTGACTCAAGCGCCCGCAAAGTCCATGACTCTGGGCAGCACTGCCAGTCTCTCGGACACTGAGCGGTGAGCACAGGCACTACTGTGTCCGCTGGGACCGACAAAACCAGGGCCAGGCCCCACAATTTCTCTGGCACAGCGAGGGGATTGAAGGGAATGGAGTCCCAGACCGATTCGCCGTTTCCAACTCCAGCGCCATACTCTGTTTAACCACCACCAATGTCCCTGGGGAAGATGAGGCCATTTCCAGGTGTGGCGCAGGTTACAAGATTGGAGGTAGTTATGGGTATGTCAGCGTGACACACTCAGATGAGGACCTGAGACAAAAACCTCCCTTGGGCTCGACAGCACTCTGTGTGGCTTGGATCTGTGCTCCATGACGAGTTTGCTTGTCAGCAAGCTCTGCCAGCCCCTCGAGTAGCCACTCGCAGTGTAACAGGCCCTTCCTTCCTTGTCCTGCTCTGTCATCGTACTCTTGGACAGGCACAGCAGCTTTTCACTGTTTCCCTCCTAGCAGCTCTCTGCCCTTGACTGTCAACATATATTCCTCCTCTTCTCTTTGTGTAGAAAGGACTAAAGGTTCAGAGACACCTTTCCACACCCACTATTAGCAAACGAAGGATGGGAATGCGTGGTACACAAACCCAGCACAGATTCAGGAAACATCTCCAAAATGTGTGGTTGCAGCCTTCTCCCCTCTGATTCCTTGACAGATGTGTGGTGCCCCCTTCAGAGGGAATCCCTTTCTTTAAGCAAAGAGCTACCCACACACCCATTGAGGAGGAAAGGCAATCCCAGCTCCGGATTAAAGACTGTGCAGAGTGTCATCCCTAATCACACATAATCCCATTTGTAACCATCAGAGCAGGAGGCTCTGGAGCAGGTTCCCCGTGGGAGGAAACAACTCGATTGAAGAAGCAGATTGACAGATTTGAGCATGGGATGATATGTGGGATTGTCTGTGCTGGGAAGGGTGTGGGCATGAGCCAGGAGGTCCCGTCCAGGCCCATGTTGCCCTGTCTGCTCCAGTCCATCTTCAGAGAAAAACGACCCACCCGTTGCACACGGAAGAGGCCACGAGAGGTCATTGGTGTCACACAAATCCCTTCCCTGCCCGGAGTGCGGCTGCCTGCTCTGTGCCCGTGTGTTACACAGGAGGAAACTGGTCCGGGGGGCAGTGCTGGAGGCGCTAGGGTGCGGGCGATGTGCTGTTCAGCCGGGAAGGGGCGGGGAGACGGGGGTGGGCACCGTAGGGAGCACAGAGAAGGCAGGACGCTGCCAGGTCTGTTCTGGGGGGGCTGCTCCAGCGTTTTGGCTGAGGCCACTCGACCTCTTCCAACAAGATTTCTGGAGGCAGGAGCATGAGTATTTTGATGGGAAAGGGTCCTGCTGGCTCCCCCAAAGACATCAATAGACTTAAAGCTCCCTCTCCATCCCAGGGAGCACAGAGAACTGCCACACTCATCACATGTACGCGTGTCTCAGAAGCCAGTAAAGGCAAGAAAGCTACATAGACGTACAAAAAACTAGAGCTCTTCCTTCCAAAATGATACCTTTCATGACACCAACTGGAGAATCACAAGAAAATTGTCCTTTTCTGCAAGCTTTCGGGATCAAAGTCCCTTTGTCAAGCTCTGGGGAAAGTATAGGTGGTACAAGATGGTAAGGAGTCCCTATAGGTAGGAAATCAACTTCATTTTTGCACGGAGGGAGCTGGAGATGGAAGACTGTCCCTCTGGGGCCGTGAGAGTGTCTTTGTGAGCTGTGCCAAGTAGCTCTTTGCTGTGTTGGTCAGGTAGGACTCCTTCCCTGGAGGTGTCAGATGGCAAGCGGGGAAGTAACAAAAACTTCCTTCTTGTTCTGCAATGAAGTTTAAACCCCAAAAAAGAAAGCTACATACGCATTTCAATTGACCTAGCAGCTACAGGGAACAAAAGGCTAAATATGCATCTCAAGAGAAACTTGTAAAAGATACAGAAACATGTCCTGTATGTGACAAACACTTCTCCCAACTAACATCCTAAGGGGTAGGGTGTTCAAAATGTCTGAACCATTCAATGTATGTCTGGAGTTTGAACAACAAACCCTCACCTGTACAAGCTACTGCAAATGTGCCCAGCTGATATACAGATACCCCACGACAGGTTTGGTGACACCTCTAAGTATCCGGTCCAACTGCTCACACCTACAATTATAGGGTCTGCAGGGATGCACAAGTTTTACACCTAGACAAAGCAAGAACAGGAGCCAGCAATTACTAGTTGTGATATGATGATCAACACCCTTTTCTCCCTGTTTGTCTGGACTCTAAGTGGCCAACTATGAAGAAAAATGCTTTGAAGTTATACAATGAAACAGTATAAGAACTAACAGAATTTGCCAGCAAAGTGTGCGCTGCAGGAGAAGCAGAGAGAGATCACTGCTACATCGCACCCAGCGTAACCAGCACCGGATCCTGCGTGGGGAAAGCTGCACAACTGGACCAGCTTCCTTCGCCGGCATTGGTGAGAGAACACTGTTGCTGCTGAATATGTACTAGGACTTTGTGGAGTAGCTCCTTTTATTTTGGGAAGGAGTCTTTTTGTGTCCTTTGGTTTGATAAGCTTGATTGCAGTATTGTTATTAAAGCCTTTCTACTATTGAACAACCGGGTGTTGTGGCAATTCTTGGGGCACTAGGTTTAAAACCCTGCTTTCCACATGCAACAGTAGTAATTCTCTCTTCACCCGTGGTGCGCAGGTACCCATCTGGTTCCCAGAGATCAAGCCATCTGGGACACGTATGGTGCCTGGGAGCCCACAGGGCGCCTCTCTCTATGTGCAAGGGGATCGATGGCTTCTGAAATGGAGCCTGCTGCCGCGTTCGAATGAGAGCAGCCCAGCAGCCTTGGCATCGCATGTCTGTAGTGTCCCCATGTTTCAACATGGTTGTGGGAGCCCTTTCACTAAAACTCCTTCAACAAGGTTTAGTTACAGAGCCCCTGTTGCCATTTCAAAGCCCAGGATGCTGAATACATGAGACATTGCTGGTGTTTTATTTAGAGTGGCTCTTGAGAGGCACTCTAAATTCAAATCCTTCCTCCCCCACCACTGCATCATCCCAGGAGTCATCACATATGCACTCAGGTCTGAGAGAATTGGTAGACTCCAGGGCCATGAAGTCTGAAATGGAAAACCAAAGCCAGTTCATCCCAAAGACCAGAGCAAATAACACTCCTGTTGGCCCCATTTGGATGAGCCGTCTCAAGTCCTCTTCCTTCAAAGATGGCATTTCCTAGATTCCTTCTTGCACCAGCATGTCTCCCTTGCTCTCACCACTGCGAAGGGCTGGGGCACATCCCCTTTCTGGGATCATGTTGGGGTCCATGCTGGAGCTTTGCCTCTGGGATTTTTTCCTACCAGGAATAGGTGTGAGTTTGGCCACTTGTTTCTTATTTTGTATTTATTAATGTATTAGATTTAAATGGCGCCTCGCCCAAAAAAGACCTCAGGCAACTTACATAAGGAGGAAAAATCCTCCCGTGCTCCACAGGACAGCGCAGGGCTGGGACCAGCGCTCTATGCAATGCAGTTTTGTGAGTCAACAAAGCAATGGGTCTTGTCTCGTCTTGCTCTGCCATTACATCCTTTGCTGAGAGGCAACGCAGCTGCTTCCCTTTATCAGTTCTCTGCTCTCCATCGTGGACACTTGTTCGTTCCCTCCTCGCTTGCTTGCCAAGGGCTGTAGGTCGGGAGCCCCTCAGCTCTCCCAGCATTCACACCCCCAGGATGGCTTGGAGTCATACACAAGTGTCTCCCAGGTGAAGGAATCATCTCCACTAGACGCTGTGCCAAACCAAACCTTGCTTCCATTCAGATCCCCACAGATGCACGTACCCTTCTCTGCAGAGCGAGAGACCTTTCTATAAGCAAATCCCTGGAGCCCATTAATGAGGACATAACATCAGAGCAACAGCTCCATGGGGAGGCATGAAGTTTCATGTCAGATCGGACATGCTTCTGTTCTGACTCCCTCTCTGAACCACTTCTCTGCCCACAGTTGGTTTAAAGGGAGGTAAAATGGGTGGGCATGGGGTGCTGCATGGCCCTGGAATGGCAAATTGTTTCTAAGCCAAGAAAAAAACAGTTAAAACACAAAGTGGTGCCTGAGCTGTACACCTGTGCAACATACCTCTGTGAGAGCTCATCCTGATGGAGACTGGGCTGTGGTTGGCCAAGGTTTTGGGAGCCTGTGCTTGAATTCAGTGCAAAGGTGCAGGAAAGAAGCAGGTAGATCTTACTCTATGGGTGGTCTTTGGGGAGAGGATCGCCTCTGGATAATGCATGCATCTGGCTAACCAGCTCTTGCATTCTGTGTCCTACACTGTCATAATACCAGAGTTTGTTCCTATTTTCACAGTAACATGGAGGCATTGGTGGTAGTTTTGGAGTAAGAGGGGGGAAGGACTGGCAGCAGCAGCCAGTGACTGGGGGCAGATTTGCACGAAGGGGCTGATCTCAGCGGTGGGGATTGAACAGACGAGAAGAGGGTCTCAGCCACAAACCCGCTTGGCTGGGGAAGCCGAGTTAGTCTGGATTCCTGCCATGGCCTGGGCCCCGCTCCTGCTCGTGCTGCTCATGTACTGTTCGGGTAACCCATAAAACACTTCTGCAAATGTCTGCATTGCTTTGCTTAATTAAGTTTAATTGTTTCATGCCTTTATTCTCTTGCAATGTGCTGCATAATAGAGGTGTAATTATGATAATAGATGAATGGCTGTCATCCTTCCAGGTTCCTTCTCGCAGCCCACCCTGACACAGGCGCCCTCAGAGTCTGTCCCTGGGAAACACCATTAAACTCCCCTGCACGCTGAGCAGTCAGTACAGGAGTTACAGTGTTGGTTGTACCAACAGAGACCT
The DNA here is from genome assembly GCF_030867095.1 of Alligator mississippiensis. Classification (NCBI taxonomy): domain Eukaryota; kingdom Metazoa; phylum Chordata; order Crocodylia; family Alligatoridae; genus Alligator; species Alligator mississippiensis. Next base: position 17,949 of record NW_026775343.1, on the reverse strand, counting down.
GACCAGGCCCCGCGATTTCTATGCTACGGTTCAGACAGCAAAGGAGATGGAGCCTCAGATCGATTCGCTGGCTCCAGCTCCGGTGCCATTCGCTATCTAACCATCACCGACGCCCAAGCAGACGATGAGGCCGCTTACTGGTGTGGTGTACATGATAGCATTAGTGGCAATTTTGGGTTTCACAGTGCCACTGTGACAAACCCCTCCCCTGCCCTCCCTGTGGCTGTGCTCACATCAGAGCTGGGCTCCAGGCAGAGCTTCGAGTGCCCACAAAGGAGCTGTATCTGGATCCTGGCATGCAGCTTCTCACCCCTCCCAGGGCCCATCATGACCTCGTCTGCTGTTATACTCCCTACATGTGGGCAGAGCTGCTTATTAGTTTTGTGTCTCCCAAGATGTCTGTCAGGGCCTTACGGAGAGGTGTCCTCTGCCAACTTGTCTGCAGAAATCTGGAGGCTCGGAAATACTTTTATCAACAAGCCACAGATGGGTTTGTGTTACAGAGAGAGACAGCTCAGATTCAAGAGTCATCTCTGCTTGGACCAAACCTTGCCAAAACCTTCTTTGCTCTTCTTCCCAGAGACATGTGTCCCCTTGATGTAAAATGTAAGCTCTGCTTGCGTGCCAAGATCTGGAACTCAGGGACCCATCACTGAGCACAAAAAGATCCCAGCGCGAGACTCCTGGGTATAAGGAGGATCATTGCTCATCCATCATGCTTCCACCCCAGGTGATGTAAAATGGAAGGGAAGGGTAGTTCAGACAGAGATGTCCTGTGCTGCCAAAGTCAATGCTGACTGTCATTCATGAAGAGTTTCTTGCCGCCCTGGCTTTGTCTTATAGACACTGCTCTCTAGCCATCACGGTGTGGGTGCAGGCAGATGTAGCATTTGAAGCATTTCCCCGTACAGGTGTACACTTCAAAACCAGGGTGTTTCTGAAGTGAACAGAGGTATGAGCCCTGTTGTGCCTCCCAGCTGGAGAGTTTGAAGTCGCTCGGTCTCCCTGCAGTGACTTGCTCTCTGCACTAGGATGCAATTGTGGGATGCAGCGACCTCCAGCTCTGCCCCATGCAGGGAGTGTGGGGAGAGGCAGAGCGGGCAGTCAATGTGGCTCTGCCACCCTGGTCTTCTGGGGGCTGTGGCTCCACGCAACCTCCTCAGTAGCTGAGGGAGAGATCAGAGCTGGTGTCTGTGAGTGGTCTCCTCTCCGCTTTCCCTCCAGTCTCTTGGAAACCCCCATTGCCAGATCCAGGACACCCCGGAACCAGGGGAGACGAGGTATTGCTATATGTGCCTGCAAGTGATGTGCTATCTAGATGGACCTGCCATGTGTACATGCTATATATACGTGCAAGTGATGTGATAGCTCCCCTTCACACACAGCATAGGCCTGGGTCCCCGGCACTGGGAATGTACAGCTGAAAAGCAGGCGCACAGAAGCAGAGGAAGCAGTGCAGGTAGATGTGAGACATCCGTTTGTGGAAGGAAGTCGGCCGTGTGCGATCGGAGCCCCCACGTGCCAGAAGTGGAACAAGAGCAGCAGAGACTTCCTGGGATGAACCGGCTTGTTCATCCTAGGGAGAGGCAGGCTGAGAAGGGAGCTGACCGCTCTCTGGAAATCCTGCTGAGAGGGAGAAGAGCCACACAAGAGACAAGACAACGCCAGCCCCAGGAGAAGTGGGGAAATAGGGGTCACACATACAAATAGGCTGAAGCTCAGAACAAGGATTGTAACCATCAGAGCAGGAGGCTCTGGAGCAGGTTCCCCGTGGGAGGGAACAACTAGTTTTAAAATACCGATTGACGGATTTGAGCATGGGATCATATAGTGGGATTGCCTGCACTGGCAAGGATGTAGCCATGACCGAAGCGGTCCCCTCCAGTCCCATGTTTCCTTGTCCTCTCCAGTCCATGGTCTGAGAAAGCGACGGGGTCAACACACCATTTACACCCAATCGAGGCCAGTAGATATCACTGGCGTCATGCAGATTTCTTCTCTGCCCAGAGTGCAGCTGCTGTCTGTTAAATAAACCCCCCTGGGCATTGCTGCAGGCATGGGGGTGCTGCGCTGCTCAGCTGGGTGGTCCTCACGGGGGGAGAGCACAGAGAAGGGAGGATGCTACTCGGTCTGTTTTGGGGGTGTCTGTTCCAGGATTGTGGCTGAAGTCACTCGATCTGCCACAAGAAGATTTCAGGAGGCAGTAAAGTGACTCTTATGATGAGAAAGGGCCCTGCTGGCTGCTCCAGAGACAGCCATGGAGTTAAACATGCCCCTCCACAGGCCTTAAATGTGGAGCTCTTGCCAGGTGCCCTGAGGGAAAGGGGCTGGGGCTGGAAGTCCTCTTTGTGCTGAGGACAGGGCAGCCGCCAGGTTTGTTATAATCATTCTTGCTGCAGCCTTGGGGCCTGAAGATCCCTCTGATTCCTGGACATCACTTCATGTGGGACAGGGATGGTACCTGGGATCCTGCAGGGACCATCCTCTCTTATGTGCCACATGGTAAATGGCTTCTAAAAACCACCCCAGGCCCTTACTGAGGATTTTATTGCCAAGGGAAGACCTTTCAGGTATGGGCTGAGCCTGCAATACACTGGAGCAGACGAAATCATGTCACAGGAGTGGAGGGATCCCCAGGGCCTTGCAGAGGATGTCACTGCACATATCCAGTCTGGTCCTGTCTTCTCTTGAAGCCCCCAGGGTGGGGGAGAGCATCACCTCCCTTGGGAGCCCTTTCCAGATTCTGGCAACCCTCACCATGAAGAAGCTCTTTCTAACGTCCAACCTAAACCTGCTCTCCATCGATTTGTGGCTGTTGTTCCTAGTTACTGGAGGGGGTGCCCTAGTGAATAGAGCATCTCCTAGTCCCTGCTGCGCTTCCCTGATGAAATGATAGGCAGCCACAAGATCACCTCTCAGCCTGCTCTGGTGCCGGCCGACGAGATTCGGTCTCTCCGGCTCTCCTTGTAGGGCCTTGCCTCCAAGTGGGACACTTGTGTTACAGGTTGGCTTAGGGCTGTGCGAGGCTTCAGACCGTGCTTCATATCTGGAGAAGCTTTAGATGCTTCGGCATCCAAAGCAGCATGTCCAGATCGAAGCGCTGGCTTCGTTAGGCTTTCCAAAGCGCTTCGGAAAAGCTTCAGAGATCCGGCCATAGGGTATCATGGGGAATCAATGAAATATCTATAATGCTGTTGTTTTTTGTCTGATTTGGATGAAATGTGCAGGGATGGTAGGCTCTGCTGTGAGCAGGAAGCCTGCCATGATTCAAGGAGGTAGGTGCAGGGGTTTGGGGGGAACTGCACCCCAAATTCATGAAAGCAAACTCCTGTCACGTGTATGTGTTGCACCACAGGGCAGTGAAAAGTGTAGGGGTGGTGGCCCCTGGTGAGGCCACAAAGCCTGCCATGTTTCAAGAAGACGGGTGCAGGGAATGATCACAAAACAAGGAATGATCACACAAAATAAGGAGAACATCACAATCCTGAGAAAATGCTCTTTATTTAATGAAACTAAGAGGCCCTGGGGACATTGGTCAGAAAGGACCAGGAGCTGCTGGCAGGATCAGACAGGGAACACATTTGCAAGAAGGAGCTGATCTTCCCTTTGGAGGTCTAGGAGACTCTGAGTTTCCACCAAAGACCAGTTTGGCTTGGGAAACGCAGCCTGGGTGCGCTGCCTTGGTCTTGAGCCACTCTTCTTGTGGCTGCATGGTAGCAGGAAGAGGGTTTCTGCTGTTAGATTTAGTGCCAGTGACTTTTCCAAGCTCTTGGGTCCGTTCCTGATTGCCCCGTCTCAGCAGGATGTGTCACCATCTGGCTCCCTGCCCTGAGCATGCAGAGCCTTCTTTCTTCCTAGCGTTTTCCTATTTTCCACGGCCCCTGAGTGTAAAGGCAATGTCTCCATCCCTTCTCCTCCCCCAGCACGCACAGTCCATCTGATAGACTCTCATAGCTGCAGTATCCTCCAGGTCATTATTCGGGGGTGTGCCTCGTTAGGATATTCAGCTTCTGCCCAAGCAGGAGCTTCATTGTGTCCACAGGCCCCCGCATCTATGTCCCAAACATGGTGGTCCGGCCTCTCTTCCACCACCTCCTCCTTTAGGAGTGCCTGCCTTGGCCTCTTCTCCAGCCAGATCCTTCTTCGCCATTTCTTCTCTCCAAGCCTGTGCTCTGCCCTCCGTAGCCTGTGGCGGCCCCTCTCTGCACCGGTCCTTCTGCCTCGCTTCCCCTGAGCCCTTCGCATGTGGTTTCTCTCGTGACAACACTACTGTCGAGGAGCTTCTCGCTTTGATGGGAAGTGCTTGGCTTCAGAGAGGGGCTCAGCGCTTGGGCCCTTTTATAAGGGAGCTGCTGGCCAGTCTGGTCCCATGTCATCACTCACCGGGGGCCAACCAGACTCGGCTTGTCCATATATGGCCATCAGATGGGTCCCCATCCAGTCCAAGTGCCCATATAGGGAACACACAGCTATTATGACTGTGGGCATTGCCCTTACATGGGCACAGGACTCCTGAGTGGTTTTTATGGCCATGTTTGGCCATGTATGTGTGTTTTCTTATATGGCCAAAGGTGGACAAAAGCCATGTGGATGCCTGGGACTAGGACATGGGAGCAGTGGAGACAGTGGTCTGGTGCTCTGGAGAAGTATCAGATCCCCTCCTTTCAGTGGAGGAGCACTGCATTCAGCCTCCTGATTTGGAGAAGGGGGGGAGTCAGTGGATCCCCTGAGATGTCCTCTTCTGTTCAGTCATCGCTCCTCTCCGTTCTGATCTCAGCAAATCCAGACGCTTTCTGTGGCCGTGGTCAGTGCTGACTTCTCACGTGCAAGAAGCCTGCTGCCACTTGAATGATCCCCGTCACAAAAGAACCGAAATGACGTTCCCTGTTGTCACCAAGTGTGGTTCACCTACGCCCTCATCTCTTGCTTGCAGCTGAGCTCTCCCTTTACCCCTATCTCACGCCGAGGTCTGTCCTTACTGGAAGCACAGGACGTCCCCCTCCCACAACAAGGCAGCTGCCAACCCCACCTTAGCAAATCCACACTACTACCCTCTGCTTGTCCCTGTCTCCCTAGACATGCCATGTTGTGCTCTTCCTGGGCTCAGCTTGATCCCCAAATCTGACTTGAGAAGTTGGCCAAGTGTCTCTTGGAAGAACAAACGCTAAGAGGGGTTGTGAGGGGAAACCCTCGAGGGAGGTCACTGCAGAGGGCTGCGTGAGGTTGCGTTACTGAGCTGGGATGCTTTGTGATGTACGTAAGTGAGCTCCTCTGTGGTACTCAGCTGGCCCGAAGACCCAAGTGTCTATGAAGTCACTGGCCCTGTGTCTTGACTTCGGGGTCTGATGTCAGAGCCTAGCCGAGGCCTTTGTGAGGAAACCGCCAGGGTGATCTCATAACCAACGAACTTGTGAGGTGTCTCACTAAGGACTGACGGACGGACTGATTTCCTCCGGACTCTCGTAACTACATTCAAGTATAAGTCTCAGTAAAACAGCTCACATACCACTGACATACAGGGGCAGCCAGAGGAGGGAGGCAGTGACGGCTCAATGCCAGCTCTCCCCTTGACTTGAGAGAGACCAAAGAGTTGGAGCTTCGTGCTCAGTCCCAAGTCGGTTTGTGCCCAGAGAGGAGGGGGTTTAGGGAAAGAAGAGCTCGTGGGCCCAGGCACGATCCCAGAGGGAAGGGATGTCCCCACAAGCTGAGGGGGAGGATGAAATGAATACGGCCAAGTGGGATTTTAGCGTGACTCTCCTGGGAGTGGGTGTTTCCTTTCAAGCCCCAGCTCCTGGAGGCCTGTGATTGTGGCAGAACCGCGCTGCCAATGAGGAGTGGGGGCTGTGCCCCACGTGTCTGGAGCACAGCAGGAAACCCCAAAGAGGAGAAAGCCAAAGACAAGGACATTTATGATTGCAAGTGTTGGTTGCAGCCAGAGTCCTGATTTTGCAAGGGTGAAAGACAGGTGTGGGATCACCTGGGCTTTCCCCATTTTCTCACCGGGATTAATTGGGGAGGAGTTGTCCAAATGTGAACAATCCATGGTCACCATACCTGATGGCCATATATGGATGTTTGGATGGCTATAGGACAATTGGATGACCATATATGGATAGAGCCTATGTGATTGGTCAGCTGCAGTCAGCAGCTCCTCTATAAATAGGGCCAGCTGAAGCTCTGGCTAGTGACCCGAGTGGGAAGCTGCTCCCAGACATGGGGTGCTCCCACTGCTGGGGCTTGGTGGCCGTCAGGAGCTTGTCCGCTCATGGCAAGAGGCTGTTGGAGGCAAAACAGAAGTGGAAGCTGTTGCAAATGGTGGCAGGCAGAATGCATCGTGGGAGGCCATCACTGCGGCTGTCCCAGAAGGCTTCTTCCATCTTGACTCTGCAGCAACCGAACAGAGGTGTTGGCAGCATAGGGGAGGAGGACAAGTCCGGGGATCCCATGTCGTCTCCTCCTCTTCCTCCTCCAGGAGATCAGTGACTCCACGGCACCGCTGCTTGTCCTCAGGAGCAGGGAGATCCAGTGTCTGCACAGCGCTGCTGCTCCTTCCCTGAAACGGGGGGATCCAGTGTGTCTCCAGCACTGCCGCGGCTGTCTCTGAAATGAGGCGATCCTGTGTTTGTGGTGAGACACCAGGACATTCGCTGTCTCTGCTGCGTCTCTGAAGTGGGGCAATGCAGTATTCCCACAGCACTGCTGCTTGTGGCAAGAAACCAGGACATTCGCCGTCTCCTGCTCGTCCTCCAGGAATGGCTCGTGTAGCCACGTTGCTGGCCAGTGCATTGACTTCTCCTGCTGCTGCGGGTCTGCCCTCCGCCTCCATGCCCTGGGCCATTCTCCATAATGCTGTAGTTCTGTAATTAAGAGAATTAAGTTTAATTAATAAAAAATAAATATTTATTTAAGTGCATATCCAGGTGTGTCTTTGACTCGTTGTGTTGGTCTCCACTTGGGCTCATGGGTGGTGCTTGGACATGCTGTGATTTCACGCTTCCCCGGCACTTTGAGTTTGGACCTGATGGGGTACAGTATTCTCTGTCCATAAAAAGGAGTGAGGCACATCAGTCCCCTTTAGCAAGGTGATGCTGTTGCTCTTCACAGCGACAGCTGAGAGGGAACATAAAATACTGCCCTTGTTGTGTCCTGAAGCTTTGCACATCACTGTGTGCATGGACCAGGAGAAGGAGTCTGTAAGCATTCAGGTCCAGTGCTTTTCCACCTATGAGGGGCCTGGGCGGATGTCAAGGCAGGAGGATCTGCTCATGCTTTCTGGTGCTCCAACCTACTCCTCCAGGGGTTTTCAACCTGTTTTGGTTGAAGTTCCCCCAGTGGCTGGACATGGAAACTGAGGCAGCGTCGGAAGGTGGAGAGGGATCAGTGGGGTGGAGGGCATGCCAATGTTATTCATGGGATGGACAGAGACCTCCACACTCCCCACTGCACCGGGGGAGGAGATGTAACCGGCGCCTGTCTGAAAGGCTGAGAAGACTCAGTTTACTTCAGTGGAAACATTTCTGTTAGAAATCCCCGACACGGGTCATTTGGGAACGTAGCTGAAAGATTCAGAAGCCAACCTGCATTCCCCAAGGCTTTCCCAACTTGCACTGCCCCAGGGGTCTCCATTGCCAGAAACCCTTCTCCAAAGGGAGCCGATCATCAGCTTTGCTTCCAGCCGTGCTGGTCTGGTGGCACGTCGCCCAGACGGTGGAAACAGAGGCCGTGTCCCCCTCCAGAGAGGGGTGGCTCTTAGCGGACGGGGATGTTGGTGTCTGAAATGCCTCCGTGCAAGGTTGTCCTCATCTGACCACGGAAAGATCATTTTTTCCAGGATCGATAATTGTGTTCCTACCTTTTTGTACACTTCAGTCTTAAGTGACTTGCCCAGGTCCTGCGAGAAGAAGGGAAGGTGCCCAGCCTGGCAGTGCTCGGTGGACCGACTTGTGAGCCAGGAAAGGCAGAGAGAGTCCAGTGGTGCCACGCATGTGTTGTTCCTGCTAGCAATACTGTTTTCTCCTCTTCAGAACAAAGTCCACGGAGAACTACAAGCTCAGAGACTTGAAAGCTTCGTCAGCAGAGCTGTTGCTTGTTTTTCCAGCCTTTTAAAAGGGGCGGCCAGGTCAGCTCCGTGACGCAGAAACCTCCGCTATCTGGGACGCTGAGACGGTGTCCGCCAGCGGGGACGGCACACGCTCCTGGGAGTCCTGGCAGGAGGGCCAGATCCACAGCGATGCCCACAACAAAGATGCCTCGCCAGCGCAACCATCTCTGGACACGTCTTCCTCGCAGGACGAGCTAGGACTCCCACCTTGCTGGGTGACTCTAACCACCGCCGCTCTGGCCTCAGCCTTGAGGTTTCTCCTAGACGCTTCGAGAGCTGTTCCCGTGGTCTCCTTCTGACCGTCTTGAATGCAAAAGCAAGTGGAGTGGGGCCTGGTCTCCTCTTTCTGGGTCTGGAGTTGAGCCAAAACGTTCCCGGCTGGCAGAAGAGCAGAGACGTCTCCAAAAGCGTATGGCAAACTGCAGTCCGTCTCACGTGGGCTCGTGCTGTCCACACTCCCGTGGGGCAGGGACCTGGCTCCACGCACGCTTCCTTTGCAGGAGTCATCGCAGCAATTCCTTGAATGACGAGTGTCTGCCGTTCCTCGTGTCAAAGACTGTACTTGTAACGATTAATATATAGGGGCTGTGCGTGGACAAGCGGAGCGCCTTTCCCCATTGTTGTCACCATGCTGCTGCGAAGCACTGACTCCTGTAGGTTGGGGGGTTTGTGCCCCTTTCCCTGAAAGCAGCTGCAGCTGTCGTGTGTGTGCGCGTGCGAGGGAGTGGGGGTCCTTCCTTTTTCCCTTTGAAAAGATCAGAGTCAAGATGAACGTGTCTTTCCCACGTGGCCACCTCTGTGTCAACACCAGCACTTCTCAGCCTTGTCTGTGATGTGCCTTGCCCGAGTTCAGGTTTTCTTTCCTGTCAAAGTAGACATTGCTGAATCCCACAGGCCCAGGGGAGGAGGAGGGTGCTTGAAAACCCTGAAACACGTGTACGGGCTCTGGAGCCAAGGCCTTAGCTTGAGAGCCGATGCCTTGGCTTACTAGCACTGAAAGCTAGTTCAAGATCCAGCGTGCTTGTCGCCTCTTATGGCATTTGCTTGTTGAGGAGTGAAGAAAATCAATCCGATTTACTTCTTGTTTCTTGCATTTCCTTCCCAATTAGTGCATTTACCTAACAAACAGACAAAACAAAACCAGAAACCAAAAAAAGAGAAAAAGAAAAAAAAAAGCTTTCACTCACATACATAAATCATAAAAAAATATTTCTATGCATTTGGAGCTTAACCAACTTGACAGTGTTCATTGAAAGGGAAAAAAGATGCAAATGTGAAGTGTCAGCTCTGCAGGGCGTTGTTTGAGCCTCATGAGACGTATGTCACACCGGACAGCAAGGCAACTGGGCGGTGGTGTATTTTTACGTCTGAGGAGCAAGCTCATACGTTTTGGGATGAGTTCTTCTCTGCTCAGTATTGGCTAACATGTCAGCATGGTAAATCTTCTAGTTTATAAAGTGATCCCATAATTCAGATGATTATAGACTATATAACTTCACTTTAGCTGATGGTAGATTAGGTCTTTTTCTGTGCAACATGAAGAGCTGAGGGAAAAACCCTCCTGGTTTTAAATGACTTTAGACCGTGTCAGCTGCTGGGGGATCGGTACATTTGAGTGTGTGGTTACTTTTTATTTTGCGGGTTTTTTAATAATCACTGATAATGTTATGCTCTTTGCTAAAGAAGACATATTTCCTCCTCTCAGGAGGGCTGATAATACCTAGATCTGAGGTGGAAGGTGTTTGGCGGTGTGTCGTCTGCGTTTGCGTGGCACGGGCTCTGATACTTGAACGCCGGCGTGGTTTCCTCTGACTGAGTGGGGACCGACCAAGGATTGAATTCCCCACGCTGGTCTGGGCCCAACCCCCGGGCAGCATTTAACCACGGCATCTCTCAACAAAAGGAGCGCTCACAAATGGCAGGGAAGCATTTTGGGGCATGTGCGAGGTCTCGCTGCGGGGAAGGGAAACTTGCACTGGACTTTCCAGGGGAGCCAGTCCCAGGATGGGGTTGATTTTGTCTGCATCCAGGTCACACGCCATGCCCAGTCCCTACGCTGCGCACTTCCACATCTGCCACTGCCTTTTGCAGTCTAATACAACTTTTCAGACTCAAGTCACCCCTTGGAAAATGTCAGCTTTTGTTTAGACTATGGAAAAAGAAAGCAAATCTCTTGTAAAGACCTCAGGCAGACCACAGCAGGCCAGAATGCTTTTGTCACCGTTATTTCCTACGTGAAATCTGGGTTTCTCCTGTGCAGGTGTGTGCACAACTAAGAGTGGGAATAGTGAGTCGCCCTCCAGACCCCTCCCAGGATCTCCTGGCACCTTGGCTGAGAATTGCTGACACGGGGCAGAAGGGGCGGGGGTCTTCCCCGGGCCATAGTCCATGATTTTGGAGGGGCAGGGGGTTCCCCCTGGGAAAAACTCCAGCGCCGCAATCAGGGCTCGGTTTTCCAGCCAGCTGTGCTTGCATCGACTGCATCTCCAGCCGGGGCAGGGAGTGGGTGTCAGTGTTCAACAGTAAACTGCTTGCCTTGTAGCATATTAGAGAACCCAAACAGCATGAAAATGTATTGAAAAACTTAAATTGAAGTGAGTAGTCGTGCTAATCATCAGCAAGGGCCTGCATGAGATCAGGAGGAATTTTAACGTGGTCTCCAGGAAGAGACGATGGAGGCATGTTTGTGCCAGCCACTCTTTAGCGGCATTGAAGCAGAATGTCAGGTGGGAGCCCGAACGGGAGCCGAAACTAGGGGGAGGGATCATAGCCGCAAAAACGGGGGAAAGCAATGCAGAACTCAGCTTTTTTGCGTACAGTTGTAGGTATGAACATAGCATCACAAATATTTCACTTAATTTCACATTTCCCTCAGAAATGGGATGCCTTTTCAATGCAGGTGGCTTTGCACAGGACAAGTATGGAAATCTTGAGATCTGTACCTTTTCCATTGGGACCATCTCTGTTCCCTTTGGTTGCAGAGGTCAAGCTGCCCGTGGTGGGAGCAAAGGCTAGGACACGCTGTAGGTTCGACACATCGCCCCTGTACGTGTTCAGTGCTGGCACGTCCCCTTCTTGAGGACAGCCAAGAAAACAGAGACCGGCGTCTAGTGCTCTCCCCACCACTCTCTAGGACACTTATTTCCAACTTCTTTGCCATGACCACTGTCAACCTTCAGTAGTTTTCAGTTCACCTTTCCCTTTCATCATGAAACTTTTAATTGCGGGGAAGGAGGTCTTTTGCATTTGCGGATCATGTCTGGGGAACCATTGCTCTAAGATAAGCGGCACTTCCTCTGAATACAGCAGCTGCTGTTGTGGGTACGTGTGAGGCCAGCGTAACTCTTATTCCTTCCCTAGCCACTTACCTTACCTCATTGTGCTTGGTGATAGCTCAGGCCTGAAGTGCCAGACAGCCGCAGCCCCAGGTGGAATGGTTTATGGTGAAGGCTTGAACAAGTCGTATGCCGTAGTACAGGGCACATAGAAATACTGCTTTGCAACCAGTGGAGACTAAGCTATGTGCACTTATTTCCCAATGTTTTGCAACGACCACTGTCAAGCTTCAGTATTTTCAGTTCACCTTTCCCTTTTCTCATTCTGCATTGGGGCTGGCAGAGCTTCCCGCGGTTTGATCCACTCTCTGGTGGGCTTGAGAGACAGGCAGGCAGGGCTGGGGCATCCGCAGGGGCTGCGCAGGCAAGAGATGAAGCATGGCACAGGCATGTACTGCAATGAATGGCACCCAGCAGGAGACGGACCCCGGGGTGCCACCTCAGCAGCCCCTGCTGCCATGTGCTGCCAATGCCCCCCCTGGTCCTGCAGGCTGGATCCCAGCGTGGAGCGGGCTGGAGGCTGCCAACCCCTGTCCTGAACACCAAGACCCCAGGGGCAGGTTTCACGATGCACACGTAGTCGGTCCCCCAGGCCATGCACAGCAGCAGACGAGCTCCACAAGGATGTCTGCTGTTGTGCGTGGATGTCGGACAGTGATTCGTGCCCCTTTGAAGGCTTGATGCCAGAGCTCACCCGCAGTGGGAATTGGCCTGAGTCAGGCCGGCAAGACGAGGCTCTCAGTGAGACAGGAAGATCGCTGTGTGGGCTGTGCTAAATACACTGGAGTGACCAGAGAAAACTGCCTGATCATTTCTTGGCCGTGATGTAAGTGCCTGCCTTACACACTCACACACACAGCACACACAATAACCTCTGAAGCACGACTGAGCTCCCTGCTGTGTGTCAAGGCAGAGGTTTCCCACCATGGTCTGCTCCACGTGCTGGACAACGGGAGGCCCCTGGGTCGGCAACTCACATTTTACAACTCAGGCTACGCGGTGCACCTGCCTTTGCACGTAAAACACTTCACGTGGAGAAGGGGACCGAGGTGGGATAACGTGTGATAGATGAAGACCAAGCTGTTAGATGGGTGAGGAGGAATCTGAGTTAAGCATAAAATGATAGCGGTTTGTCGTGTCTCAGCTCTTGCAGCAGTCGTGCCTTCCTAAAAACAGAACTTTTAATGATCCTTGAGAAATGTCTGCTCCCTCTTCCCATTACAGGGAAGTGAAGGACACGGCACTGTTTAATGCCAGAAAAGGAAAGAGCTAACTCTGTATAATGTCACACATAACAGCACTTATTCTGTGCACATTTGATTAGGGAAATCCTGCAGTCGTCTCCACCTCTCCCTGCAGAACGGCACCGATTCTTCCTACAATTCTCCCCCGGTCGTCTACTAGCTGAGTGGGAACAGGGACATCTCCAGTGGTGGTGAAGTGCCAGGATCCAGGACAGGGACATTTCTACCCGGGAGAAGTGGGACAATCGGTGCCTTCTCCTTTGCCTGAGGAAGGGTGAGGGAGCCTGAAAGCTTGCAAATAATAACTTTTTTTGCAACTATACTTGGTCTAATAGAAGATATTGCCCTGCAGTATCTGGGATAACCACTTCTTTCACCGTCCCTTTTTCACTTCCTCTTAACTTGGAACACTTTTTCTTTCCAGATTAAAAGTGCTCATGCTTCATCTCACCAACAAATAAATACTGTTCCTGGAAATGGTCAGTGAGTTTAGCTCCCCTGGGGGGGGGGGGGGGGGGGGGGGGGGGGGGGGGGGGGGGGGGGGGGGGGGGGGTTTTGTGTCCATGCGTGAGAGGGGAAAACGGCACTTTCCTGTCGGCTGCATTCAGGTCATAACTCAGACCTGAGCTGGCTGCAACTAGCCCAAACGGACCTGGGTCTGCAGCTGTGCTGAGGCACGGGGCACTGTGTTCAGACATCTGCTTAATGCATCAAGACGGTGTGCAAGTCTTTGGGGCCTGGACCTGTGGTTCTGGTCATTAGAGACCTTCGTGTAAGCACCGCAGTTCATCAAGGATGAGCCTTTTTGCAGGTAAGAGTACATGGATGTGGAAATTGTGGGTGGGTGCAGCTACCAGGCCACACTTCAGAGGTAAGCTGAACTTTGAGCTGACTTAAGAGTTCAACATGTCTACTCCAGACACTTCAGAGATGAGAAAGGGCCACGGGGTGGTGGGGACAGAAGAAAGGGGAGGTGGCGGTTGTACACAATCCAAAACGAGGTCTTACTTTGTAAAGCTGTGTTCCTGCTGGGAGTCATACCCTTCTCAATCCTTGATTATATCTGTATCTAGATCTATCTCGTCCATAATGGCCCGAAGAATAATGGAGAAAACTCGAACTAATTGGAAATCGTTGGGTATTGGTTTCCCTCAAGAGTCTGAGAAGGAGGCTGCTCGTTCTCCATGCCGCTTTCTGCTGTACTTGTTTCCCAAATACCAAGTGTTATCTCTGAAAAATGTGATGAGGAACAAATTGTGAAAATGGTTCTCGGTTTTCTTCATTTCCTACTGCCATGCTCTGAGCAGCAGGCTGGGGTCCTGACGCCGGCGTCCTCCAAGAGCCAAGTGTCTGCTTTCACTCCAATGACTTTCACTTCCCCGAGGGATGTCTGAACACCTGGCGGCTGCCTGAACATCCCAGGGCCAGCCACGCACAAAACACCAGCTAACTCCTAATGTTATCATAATTTCAGTACAATATTAATGAATGCTGAATCAAAGGGAGGAGGAAGAAAGAGGAGCAGTAGGGTTGCAAGTACATCTTGTTAAGAAGTACTCTGACCTTTGAAAAGACATCTTGTTCATGAGAGTGCAACTGTTGAAAAAGATGACCTTCAACAGGACTGTTTAACTAATAAATATTTTATTGCATTAAATAATAGAAACAGAAATGTTTTAACTATATACAGTTGGCCATCTCAGGAATGGAGGTTGCGCAGCCATTCTGCAGACCCTGTCTGGATGCACGTCCGTGCTTTTGCCACATGTAGATGAAAACCGGAACTGACCCAGGCTGGGGGCTAAAAACCTGATCCTGCCAAACCTTCCCAGAGCCCAGAAATCCCCTGCAGATCCTGCATACCCATAATCCCTCCCATGGATTGTGCTTACCCTCCACCCTCCCAGATTGTGCCTACCCATTCCCCACCCAACCCCCCATGCATTGCACCCCCCACCCCCTTCCCCTGCAGACATCCCCTGCCCCCTGCCCCTCTGCCGATGCCCCCCTAACTAGGGTTACTAGGGGGAGCAGGGAGCCATGGGTTGGGAATGAGGGGCACAAGCAGGGCTGGGGGAGGTCAGGAGTAAGGGATGCCGGTAGGGCTGGGAGGGAGCGGGGGGCTGCACACCTGAGACACCTGAGCTGGAGCAGGCATTTCTCAGTTAAAAAGGCTCTGTGCACCCAGCCAGGGGCGTACACACACGACTTCACCAAACCATTTCTGTTGCATATGGATGCCTCCAACGCGGCAGTAGGTGCGGTGCTGTCCCAGACACGGGAGGTGGGGAACATCCAGTGGCCTCCATTAGTCAATGTTGCTATTGGGTCTGCTCCCCAGGGGGACACATGGGTTCATGCCTGTTGTGTCCCTGGGAGCCGAAGACCCGGGCGCCCCAGCGAAGATCCAGGAGGTAGGAGCTCGGCCGTGAGAGGGGGCGAGTGAGCCCAGGGGTGCTTGTACAGCGTGAGGAAGTGTGAGTGTGCGTGAGTGAGTGTGTGCATGTGTGTGTTTGGGGCCCTGCTGGGCAGGACATGTCAGCTGAGTGGAGCCCAGGAGGGAACCCCCCCGCAAGTCCCTACTTAGCTGAGCCCCCCCGGGAGCCCCGGGACCAGAGCGCACGAACAGGTGCAGCCCAACTGGGGAGCAGCGGTTTGCACAGGAGCTCGTGCAGAGGGGCACGTACAGGGCGCCCAGAGGGCTGGTCCAAGCAAGTGGCCTGAGCCCACGGGCCTGAAGAGCAGCTGCTGAGACCAGGTAAGTACGAGACGTAGTTCGCAGCCATGGCAGTGGATCACCATGCCTGTCAGCTTCAGCTTCCCCGCACCCAGACCCCAGGCAGACAGAGCGTGCAGCCCTGGCCCTGGACGGCGGGGCTGCCTGGGGTGGCAGCGGTGCTGGCCCCGAGCACAGGCGCTCCCCCACTTGTGGGATGTGCTCCTTGCTGGCGTCCCTGGAGCGCCGAGTGCGGGAGCCTGAGCAGGAGGGACGCCAGCTATGCACATCGGGGCCTATAAAGACCACATCGACAACTACCGCTGGGCCCTACTCCAGGGAAACGGCACAGAGAAGAAGGATGGGGAGGAGAAGGGGGAGGAGGTGGCCACGAAGAAGACTGGCCACAAAAACCCCCTGGAGCTACCTGGAAAACAGTCGTCTCCAGGTCCAGCGCACGCAGAGCTGGGCCACTCCTCCCTGGCACTGCACTACAGGTAGCTCCCCGCCCCATGCAGGAGACTCTGACAGAGACACCGGAGGAGGAGGTAAGTGCTCAGGGGGTAAGTATTCCCACTCAGAGGAGGGCACGCTGGGTGGGGGGAAATCTCTCCTGAGGGGCACGGAGGGACCTATCTGCCGTCCGGACCCCTTAGCCCGAGAGGTCTGCCTGGGGACTTGCACCCAGGAAAGCTCCCTTGTGCAGGACACGAACAAATCTTCTTTTCAAAATGCTAAAGGTCTGGTTCTCTCACAGCGTCTCAGGACATCGAGGGGGTCAGCTGGGGCCTCAGCTGCCTGGACGCCAGTGCCAGGAGCATGGGGAACAAGCAGGAGGAGCTAGCCCGCCGGCTCCTAGTGGGCAATATGACCTGGCAGGGATCGCAGAGGGGAGGCTGCAGGTGCTGCCTGGGACAGGCGGCAGCAGCAATTATCGCTGGTGCTCGCTGCGCCCCATGCCCAGTGCTGGTCCCAGGTGACAGAGCAGCCTCCTCTCCTCCAGGGCACAGATCCAGGGGATCACACCACCGGGAGGGCTACCGAGCTTTGCTGGACTCCTAAGAGATTATGTTTGCACTTGTGCCTGGCATCTTGGGCATCATACTCATGCTGGTGCTAGCACTGGGCCTCCTTCTCCACCATCCCCATCTGTGTCAGCTCCAGCTCATGCTTGAGCTTGCACTCCTCAGCTTCCAGCTGCAGCTGGGATTTGCACAAGTCCCACTCAGAGGACGGCCCCTCGGGTTCTGCATGGACGCACAGAGGTGATCTTGTGGCCTGGTTATCATCACACAGGATCTGAATCAGGTCTTCTCTCCTCTGCTCCTTCCTCTCTTTCATCACCTCTTTCAAGTTGACCACAGTCATGTGGTCATACTCGTCAGCCATTCCAGCTATCTACACTGCCCACTTGACCCAATGCCAAATGAGAGATTGTTTGCTCCAGGGTTTCCAGCGACTCTGTTCCCTTCCCCAAATGATGCCTTCAAGACAGCAGGTTGTCAGATCCCACAGCTACCATGACACGTGGTGGGCCAGTAGCAGGTATTCCTGTGTTGAGCCATCTGCCTCACTGCGCCCAACCACCTTCCAGGCTCCAAGTGCCTCAATGGGGGCACCTCACGTCCAGCCGACCCCACTCCTGGAGCACACCTGCAAGCCTGGGGGTCATGAAGCCACCATCCACGATCTGGACTGATCTTGGCCCTGTGCCCCATGGGAAACACAGGCCTAGTAGTCCTTGATGGTATTTGATCCACTGCAAGAACTTGGGGTGCTTCCCTGTCTGAAGCAGAAATTGTGGTCCCCCTTACTCAACCAAACCAAGGGGATCCCAAGGCATAAAGTACACCCTCTCCCAATGAGTCTCCCATGCTAGGTGCAGAGGAGAACTTTATTGGTTACAAGGAGCAGGATTTGGATAGGGAACAGGATAGAGCAATATCAGAGAAAGCCCTTAAAGCAAACTATGACATGGTAGCCTTTAATCACACATCTGAGTCACTGCACGCAACGTATTTAGTTAATAGGGCTGTGAGAAATGTCATGGGGTGTTTCATTTCAAAGCTGTTTCAAAGTGTTTCAAGCTGAAAAGAGTGAGATTGAAACAAGACAAAAGGATTCCAAATGAAAGAAGGAGCCTCTCGTCCAGGGTGGAGATCCAGGGGCTTGCACCCCTGGGAGGACTGCTGGGCTGTGCCACACTACTCCTGGGGGTGCAAGCTCCTGTATCTGTGCCGGATGAGGGGAGGCTGCAGCTGCTGCCTGGGACAGGAGGCAGCAGCATTTATCTCCAATGCTGGGTGCAGCCTGTACCCCCGGGAAGGCTGCCATGCTGTGCCGGACTCCTTCCAGGGATGCCAGCCCCAGATCTGTGAGCCGCATGAAAGGAGGCTGCCCTGTCACCTGAGACCGGTGCTGAAGCCAAGTAAGCCCAGCTTCGAAACTCAAACGACTTTGAAACTGTCTAAATGTTTTGAGTTCCCTCGTTTCCTTTTGAAGCTGTTTCAAATCCTTTTGTTTTGTTTCAATGTCACTCTTTTGAGCTCAAAA
>NW_026775342.1:0-45498 GCF_030867095.1 Alligator mississippiensis | reverse complement strand
AACTTCCCATTTCACGCTGGCTGCAACAGCAGTCAGTCTCAGGGCTCCTCCTCTGACTTCTGTGTTCTGCGCCCGCCTTCCACGATCAATATGATGCATGGTTCAGCAGAGATAGAGGGGTGAGGCAGAGCATCCATGCAGGATCCTTACAGCAGTGAGGCAGGATGCATCTGCATGAGGAGGTGCTGAAGCGGTAAGGGGAGCATCCACGTGAGATGCAGGCCATGGGCCCACGATCCCCCACTCTTCCAGCCTGCAGGGCATGCAACCAGCAACCACAGAAGTTGGACTGCTTTGTTTTGCATTACTGGCAGTGCATGATTCACAATATTTACTAGTAACTTAAGCTGTGGTGCCATAGGTTCTGAAGCAAGTCACAGCTGGTCATCAGCTAAATGGAGACTGCAAGCGATGTGGAAATGAAAGCACCCGTGGGGCTCTTAAGCTGACTTAACGCTAGCGGGTAGGTGAAGAATTCATGCATTTTATCTTCTTACATTGCCAATTAATAATAGAAGTGTGGGTTCACCCTCACTCAGCATCTATAAAGCTAAATGAAAACTACTAACTTAGCTACTCAGGTCATCAGATAGTTTAGCACCTGAAAGCTGCAGACACCTAAAAAGATACAGGAATTCTGTGCCATGCTGTCCTTCCCCTGCAGCAAGGAAATTATAGATTTCACTATCCATTTGTAAGAAGAACAGAAGCAGGATTTCTATATCTTATGCATGAAAAACGAGTAATTTTGCATACTAATTTGTTAGCAGTAGAATATAGATTCTCAGAGCAACAGTTCATTTTTTGCACAGTTTAAAGGAGGGTTGTATTTCTGCAGCTGTATAATAGAGGTGCATGGATTTTTTGATTTTTTTATTTTTTTTTTTTATAAATCTTGGTTACTGCAAGAAGACTGGTGATCTAAAGCAACTCTTCTTACTCAGTTTATATGCTAGTACAGGGGTCAGCAACCTAAGGCCCACAGGCCAGGTTCAGCCTGTAGAGCCTCTGGATCCAGCCCACAGAACCACAGGTTTGGAAGCAGGGTTCTCCCTACACCACACTGCAGTTGGGAGCCCTAGCCTTTGGGTGGCATAGGCTTCAATGCAGAGGGCAGAGAAGGGCTTCTGCCATGCCACAGCTGGAGAAGCAGCAGTAGCAGCTAGATCCTAGTGCCCAAACTAAGTTGAGTCATTCTGGCTTCCCACACCAGAAAACATTGCTGACTCCTGCCCTAAAAGACTTGAGGTAGAGTTCCAGTATACCGTGATCTAATAAGTTTGAAGAACAAGAAAGCTTATTCTATTCACCATGTTGTTATTCACCTAAGTATTTTTTATGAGGAAAAAGTCCTTGAAACTCTTTCCATTATTCAGCATCAAGACTGCTTTTTCCTTCACAAAAACCTGCCTGCATGGAGCATAAAGCTACTCCTAGATAGAATAAAAATTCAAACAGGATTTACATTTTACCAGTTATCTTAACATCAGGAAATAGTGGGACTTAGCAATTAGAACAGGGGTGGGCAAAATGCAGCCCAGGGGCCAGCTGCAGCCCACCAGGCCATTGTATCCAGCCTGCGGGGCCCCTAAAAAATTTAGAAAATTAATATTTATCTGCCCTGGGCTGCTGCGGCCCTTGATGGCTTGCCAAAACTCAGTAAGTGGCCCTCCACCCAAAATAATTGCCCACCCCTGGATTAGAACAATCTATTGAGAAGCACGACTCTACTTATAGCTCTACTATTGGTTTACTGAATAACGTAAAAGTAACCTGCAACTCCCTGAACTGCATCAAAAAAATTAAGTGCTCAGGCTCACAGAAATGGTGTAGAGTTTAACATTTGCAAATTATATTGGGATGAGAAACACTTGTGGTATAATAAGATAGAGTTATTTTCCTCTAAATGATTTATGAACACTCTAGGGCTCTTTGTTGTCTTCTTTGCTTTAATACCTGGAAAGAGATGTGGCAGAGACATCTGCAATACCTGTTCTAAAGTTCACTGCTAAATAGTAAGTGTAGGTGTTAATCTAAACACCATCTTGTTACCAGCCTGTCTATGGGTTTAACTCATGAGACAGTGCTAAAATAGGCTGTGAATAAATTGTTATATAATTCAGAGGAATATTATCAGTGCACAAAAGTCCAAAGCTTTGATTAAGCCCATAAGCTTACAGCATCCACAAGAGGCTTTAGACACTAACATGCTGATTTGCCTATAAGTTAGCACATGACTTTTTCATATAGAATATGAATATCTCTATCTATGGAGATATCCTGTTTAATGATTATCAATTTCTAGTTTCAGTTTTTAACCCAAATAAAGAAGTACAAATAATGACTATAGAGTTGCTGGAAAAGATCATATTCTAGGTACTTGCTACATACAATGGTTCAAAAGTTCCAATGGCATCTGAATGCAGGTTGTCATGAAGCAATAGGTTGGGATAATAAAGTGAACTAGGGACAGTTGGTATGTGGGATAAACTAAAGCTCGGCTAGTGACAAATGCCATTGTACAATTAAAAAAATTATCCAGTTTTGGCTAAAGTAATAACATTAAGATAAACGGATGGATTTAAGTATGCAAGCGTTCAGTTACAGTTTTCTGGATCAAAAAGAAAAGTTAAGAATATCTCAAAGTTACCTCATGCAAAGAACAAGTGTTCATTTCCATGGACTTGAACACAACAAACTCATTAATAGAATATAAAGTTACACTGGTGGTATTCAAAGTGGGCAGTTGGCCAGCTCACCTGGGGTAGCTATCGCAGGAGGCACTATCATAGCAGCTCACCTTCAGGTGTCTTAGGGCTAGTAAGAAAAGGTTCTTTGGGTGAATCTGATATATTTTATTAGACCAACTTAAATAGTTAGAAAATATTTTTTAAGCAAGCTTTCGGGTTCAAAAACCCTTCATCAGGCTAAGGCAATTTCAGCAGTTGGTGTGTGCTCTTCTTAGAGCTAGTAATAAATTGTTTTCATTGAGCACACACTTGTCCCAGTATAGAAGCGGACACATAGCATGTACACGAGAGTAACTTGCACCAATTAAGTTTTACCTGACTTTTTTACAATTAATCCACATAGTCTCTGGCAGACCATTTATGGACATGGCATGTTTTTTATTCCAACAAAATTACCACTCTAAATGGCCTGATGTATTCTGTATGAATTCAATTAAGTCAGAACCAGTGACAGAAGCATCAAGACTAGTACTTCTACAGACAAATGTGCCTGAACAGAATTTAAATGACAATGGAACTCAGTTCAGATATAAAGAGTTTCAACATTTTGTCAAAAGAAATATGAACAAACATGTCACATCAGCTCCTTACCATCTGGTCCCACATGGACTAGTGGAAAGGTTTAACCAGACGATTGAGCAAGCAAATTATGCTGCATGGCTCTATATAAAGGTAGGTTAGAGAAGTGCGAATTTTCTACTGGCCTACAGCAGGGCTGTCCATCTGGTTAACACATGGTCCCCAGGGTCTCACCCAGCCACCTCTCCCCATATTGCTCCAGCTGCAACAGCAACTAGAAGTCTCCAAGCTCCCCATTCTGGATGATGCAGTGGTGGTGGTGGTGGAGGAGTGCTGGGGGCAGCACACACTGCAGAAAGGAAGAATCATGTTTTGCTCAGTGCACCAGTGGGGGATTGCAGAACAACAAGGAAAGTTGTTTCTTGGGTTTTTTTACCTCCCTGCCTGTCATCTAACACCTCCAGGGAAGGAATTTTACCTGATCGACACACAGCTCACAAAGACATTCTCATGGACCCAGAGGGACCACCTTCCATCTTCAGGTCCCTCTGTGCAAAAATGAAGTTTCTTTCCTACCTATGGAGACTTTTTACCATCTACACTTTTCCCAGAGCCAGGCGAAGGGACTTTGATCCCGAAAGCTTGCAGAAAAGGACAATTTTCTTGCCATTTTCCAGTTGGTCTAATAAAAGGTATCATTTTGGAACCAAGAGTTCTAGTTTTTTGTATGCATGTTAGTACAAATTAGAAGCCAGCAATGCTGTTTATGGAATGTAACTGAGAGCCTCACCTAGGCTTCCCACCTTTAACAACCACCTTTAAACACTGATTGCTTTGCTAAAGATAGAGTCGAGAACACTTCCATGGAGTCAAGAGCATTTGTAGGTCCAGCAAGATGTGCATAAAGGCACTGAATTCTAATAAGATGGGGAATTTTGTCTCAAATCTGTTTTGCACACAAAAATCCAATAGTGTGACCAAGATAAATACCAGATAACAACTGCGCACTAGAATGAACGCACACCGGAAATCCATCAAAGACAGAAACACCCAACTACCGGTGGGGGCACATTTCTCACAGGAGGGCCACTCTCTCTCCAATCTCTCAGTCCTGATCCTCAAGGGAAATTAACACAACACATCCCAGAGACGAGCCTATGAGCTCCATTTCATCAACCTGCTGGATACTAGAGATCAGGGACTAAACACAGACATTGGATTTTTGATACATTACAATCTGCCTGGCAACTGACTCCCCAGCCCAGCCCAGCCCAGCCCAGCCCAGCCCCTGGCTTGTTTACTTTTCATTCCATCCAGGAAGAGCACGCAGCAACTGCTGCAGCGTCCTTAGCCTGACGAAGGGTTTTTGAACCCGAAAGCTTGCTTAATAACTATTCTCCAACCATTTGGGTTGGTCTAATAAAAGATATCAAATTCACCCAAGGAACCTTGTCTGCCAATAAACTTTCATAAAACTTATAAAAGATCTTTAAATTACTGGCACATTCCTCTGCTTGTAGCAATTCTATTCCTTCCATAAAATGATGCTCATGAGGAGGATTCCAAAGCAAAGGATCAATACCTTGGCTTTGTATCTCATCTAAAGTACAGCGCCCTACCCTGGGTCATGATCTCACTTACGACAGAACCTTTATGGCCATGTTATAGGCCAGTGGTTGGCAACCTTTTCAGACCATAGGTAGGAATGACCCAGCCTGAGTCAGAGGAGGGTAGGTGCTAAGATCCATCTACCACTGTTGCTCTACCCCACTGTGGTCCAGGAGAAGCCACCACCACTGCTCCTCATACAAGTCGAGATGGAAAGGCCATAAACTTTAAAATGCCCAGCACTGCTTTCCCTGCTCACTTTTTTTTCCTTTTGTACTGAGTTTTGGACAGTAGAAAGCGAGACCCAACAAGTTATAATTTCACCGTATTACTTACCATGTTAACCTAAATCCAAGACAACTTCAAACTGACAACAACCCCTAATAACTAGATTCTAATTATATGGTTATACTTCGTTATGATTTTCCATGTATAGAACCTAATTATTGGAGGGCTGTCTTAAATTTTTCCCATCCCCCCCACTACTGCAGGCAGGCAGCATGATCCCTACACATTGCCCGCCCTTGCCTAGCCTGCTGCCACTTGACTGAGATGCCTGATGCCCAGTTGCTTGCCACTCCCCTGCGGCCATTTACTCTATGTGGCAACTCTGGCTCTGGCCCAGGGCATGGAGCACATGGTGGCTCCTGCCCCAGCCCTGGTCAGGAAACGGCCTTGGCTCTGGCTCCAGCCCCAGCTCCAGACTTGGCCAGACAGCAGTGGCAATAACAGCTTTGGTCCCAGCACAGAGCTGGTGGCAGCTACAGCTGCAGTCCCAGCCCTGGCCAGGCCAAGGTTGGGGCTGGAGCTAGAGCTACAAGCACCTGCTTGTCCTGGGCCAGTACTCAAATCCAAGATAAGGCTGTTTTTCCCTCTCATGCTGAATAGGGAGGGAACCTCATCTTGGATTTGAGTAAATATGGTAATCAGGTTTATCAAAGGGTTTGGATCCCATTTAACTAGTTACATATGTGAAACACAGGACCAACAAGAGCCAACTCTTCAATGAGATGAAACTTAAAACTCCTATAAAAAGTGGAAATTTGTCCACATTTCTAGCCATGAGTAAAACTGTCACACAGACATACAGGGAGAAAATCAGGAAGGTCAGGGCACTAATTGAGATGCAGCTGGCAAGGGACATAAAAGGCAACTAAAAAGGCATTCTATAGGTATGTTAGAAGCAAGAGGAAGAGCCAGCAAAATGTGGGTCCCTTAGTAAATGGGGAAGGCAATTTAGTTACAGATGATGTGGAGAAGGCTGAAGTAATTAATGTTTTTTTACTAGCCTTCACAAATCAGGTTAGCTATCATCAGACATCAGTGCAGTTGGCAGCACAGGCTGGGGAGGAGATAGCCGAGAGCAGGGAAAGAATGAGTTAGAGATTACTTGTAGAAGCTGGATGATTTTGAGTCAGCAAGGTCAGATGACAATGTATCCTAAAGTACTCAAGGAATTGACTGAGGTAATTGCAGAGCCAACAGCTACTTTCTTTGAGAACTTGTATAGGTTAGGTGAGGTTTTTGACAACTAGAAGAAAGTAAATACAGGGTTCATTTTTAAGAAAGGGAAGGAGGAGAACTGAGAGAATTACAGACCAGTCAATCTGACCTAATACGTGGAAATATTATGGCATTATCAAGGAATTGACTTCTAAGCACCTGGAGAATATCAAGATTCATAGATTCATAGACTGTAGAGTCGGAAGGGACCACAATGGATCATCGTGTCCGACCCCCTGCCCCTGGCAGGAAAGAGGACCGAGGTCAGATGACCCCAGCCAAGTGACTATCTAGCCTCCTCTTGAAGACCTCCAAGCTAAGTGATAGCACCACCTCTCTTGGAAGCCCATTCCAGATCCAGGCCAACCTTACTGTGAAAAATGTCTCCTTAATATCTAACCTAAATCCACTCTCAACTAGTTTACACCCGTTATTCCTAGTCACTCCCTAGGGCGCCCTAGTAAACAGCGTGTCACCTATTCCCCGTTGACCTCCCCTAATAAATTTATAGGCGGCCACAAGATCTCCCTTCAGCTGTCTCTTGTGAAGGCTGAAGAGATTCAGTTCTCTCAACCTCCCCCCGTAGGGTTTTTCCCGAAGGCCGCTAATCATGCGAGCGGCCCTCCTCTGGACCCTCTCGAGATTCTCCGCGTCCCTCTTGAAGTGTGGCACCCAAAACTGGACACAGTACTCCAACTGCGGCCTGATCAGTGCCGCATAGAGGGGGAGCATCACCTCCTTTGATCTATTAGTCATGCACTTGCTAATGCACGACAAGGTGCGAATGGCCTTGTTGATGGCCTCGTTACACTGCTGGCTCATGTTCATCTTGGAGTCAATTATGACTCCAAGATCCCTCTCTGCCTCCGAGGTGCTGAGAAGGACACTCCCCAACCTATAGGTGTGCTGGGGGTTCCTCCTTCCCAGGTGGAGTACCTTACATTTATCCTATTTCTCTCTGCCCATTGATCTAACCTGTCCAGGTCAGCCTGAATCTGCTCCCTGCCCTCCAGTGTACTAACTCCTTATAAACTCCTTAGGACAGATGGCCTGGGAGGATGGGACCTGGTGAGCTGATCAAATCCAGGGCCTGCCTGTGTTCCTACCTTTTATTACTCAAGGGTGTTCGGGAACAGCCAACATAAATCCATCAAAAGCAACTCATGCTTGACCAACCTGATTTCCTTATACAGCAAGCTGAAGGACTTTGTGGATATGATATGCCTCGACTTTACCAAGGCTTTCAACACTGTTTCCCATGACATTCTCATTAGCAAATTAAGGAAAGACAATCCAGATCAGTGATTCTCAACCAGACTGCCACAGTATCCTGGGATGGCTCAAGTTCCTTTCAAGAGTACCATGGGTTGCCACACAGTGTTAGCACTGTTATGTGTGCAAACATGATCCACAAGACAAACTTAGAGATTTCAAATACGAATCCATTCAGTGTTAAAACCATTCTGACTTGTTGATATCTCCATGAGTTCTTTGCAACAGAAGAATTACTCTATTATTTTTTTGTAATGAAAAATGAGTGAAAAATAAGAGCCGGCATTGTCCAACAGGTGCCCTGAGTCTAACTACCAGTGCCTTGAGTCTTAAAAGGTTAAGAACCACTGATATAGATGAAAGTACTGTAAGATGGATATGTAACTGATTGGGATCAATTTTGCTCAAAGAACAGTCATCAATGGCTCAATGTATAATTGAGAGGTCATATCAAATGGGATTTCTCAGGAGCCTGTCACGGACCTGGTATTGTTTAATACCTTAAATAATGATTTGAGGGATGATATTAAATGCAAAGATAACAAATTTATGCTATTTATGGAAAAATGGTCTGAAATCAATTAAACGAAATTCAGTGAGGACAAGTGTTCCATCCTAAGTTAAGGACTTTGCAATCACATGTACAAATACACACTTGGGAAACACCTGGCTACATTACAGTACTGCAGAAAAGGAGCTGATGTTTACAGTTTACCAAAGGCTGAATATGAGCCAACAGTGTGCCCTTGTTGCAAAAAAAGCCAGTATTATAGTGGGTTGTATTAATAGGACTGTCACTTGAAAGTCAAAAGTGATTCTTCTACTCTATTCAGTCTGAGAGTGGAGTTCCCTGGAAAAATAAATTCACTTTTGTGCACCACACTTCAAGAAACACATGGACAAACTTTTAGAAAGGATCTAAAGGAGAGCAACAAAAATAATTAGAGGTTTCGGAAATGAGACTTGACCAAAAATGGTGGAAGAAGTAGGATTTTTTTAGCCTGGAGGACAGAACACAAAGGGGATTTGATTTTTCACATACCTGAAGAGCAGTTATAAAAAGGATGATAACTATTTGGTCTGGGTGCAGGGGAGAGAACAAAGGAAATTTAGGTTGGATGTTTGAGGGTAATGATGAGGGCAGTTAAACATGAAAATGGGCTACTTAGGGAAGTTTTAATTTTTAGACTAGTCTTAATTTTTTTTAAGAACAGGGATGATTCTGCCTTGAGCAGGGTCTTGCACTAGATGACATTTTGAGGTCCTTTCCAGTCCTACTTTTATATGATTCTATAATATCTAAAAACCAGTCCACTTTTGTATCGCACTACAACAATTGAGATTAGCCGTAGCTTCTTATGTCAAAGGAGAGAGCAAGCAATCTTGATGAAGGGTCTTTGACTTGGATTCTCCTTCACTCCTGGTCTGACAGAGTCTACACTGGTTGATTTACTGGCTACACTGCAAAGCTTATCTTTTTACCGAAGTTTTAATAAGCAGGAGACTGACAGGTTAGATTTTACATTTTGGGGCTGGGGAGTTTTTAAGCAGGCATGGGGTAATGCCTTTACCAGGCATGGGGTAATGCCTCAAAGGTACCAGCACCTTTGATTTTGTGAAATGCTTTTTTTCTGCATTGATCAGGATGTTGGTTTTGATTACATAAAAGTCTCATTTCAGACAGCTATACATCCATTAACAAGTATCAAGAGGGTTTTTTAAATTTGTGTTTAATATGAACCTTTCCTTTCCTAGAGGGAGAGAACACAGTATATTTTCCTTCCCTTTGTTTTCTGCACATACTGTTCTACACAAATAAAACCCATAGTTATAGAATCCACTGTCAAACTGACTAGGAAGAAAAAATATTTGATACAGTTTTTATTTATACAATTAGTCTTGAGCTGGCAGTGGTTGAAATCTAAATTTACAGTACATCACAAAGGAAAATTACGGTGATGTCCTTCCCCCAAATGTAATTTATGCACATCAAAAAAAGTATTACTGGCTTTGATAGCAGGACCTCTGATTTGCCTTCGTACAGCAGATAGAAATATGTCCCCTATACGGTAATGACCAGGAAATACTGCATTTGATGCTCTAGTAGGTTAAATGTCTCAGCTTTA
The DNA here is from genome assembly GCF_030867095.1 of Alligator mississippiensis. Classification (NCBI taxonomy): domain Eukaryota; kingdom Metazoa; phylum Chordata; order Crocodylia; family Alligatoridae; genus Alligator; species Alligator mississippiensis. The sequence goes on along the minus strand of NW_026775342.1, from coordinate 35,720 downwards.
CTATAACCAATTAAAAGAGAATAGCCATAAAAGTGCAGATACTACCGTAGGGTAATAAACTAGACCTTATCGGTGCCAGTGGTGCACATTACAAACTTCAAACTCATTCCTTGTCCTAATCCATCAGAAACTTCCTGGCTTTACTAGGCTATAAATGGAAGAAGCTTTGAAGTCCAAGGATTAGGATCACTAACAGGCAGACTGAATGAGAGACTAAGTAGAGCCAAGGCCTGCTGCTCCAACAAATAGCCAGGTGGAACACACTGCATGGGTCTGAATTAAAACAAATTAATTTAATCAAACTGCCCTCTCCTGGGCTGCAGTCCAGGAGATTACATGAGTTATCAAAGCATGAAAAATAAATAGATGTAGGGGGAGAACTAAGAGCAACAGAAGAAACAAACACATTTCTTCTGCAGTACAACCCTAGATATAACATAAGCATACAGCAGCCAAGGCTCTTAAATGGGACACAGATCTATTACTGGGAGGCAAAAGACCCAAAGCTTTTGGAACAACGACTTATGATTCAACAATATCTGAGCAAAATTCAGGGAGAGAACATGAATATGCATGCAAAATAAATGTTCAGCTCTAAGATTACTAAAGATGAATTATTAATAGAAAAAATTGTTCAAATTAGTTGCTTGTTTCAATTTTTCCTGTAAATCTTAGATGAAGGATTATATGGAAACAATCTATTTGGGTCAAATAGTTTCAGTGGTATGCACTGGATGTCTCTGTAAAGTTAATGGCATTGAAGAATTAGCTCAGTTTTGCATTTCAAATATGCCTTCAATAAAAAAAAAAATCCTCTTATACAACCCAATCAGCTTGTCCAAGCTTCTGTGCAATGCTTTCCATCTTGAAAGATTAAAAAATACTATCATGCACACCTAGATGCAAGAATCGTTTCAGTTATCACTGCTCTACAGCCATAGTATGGGTGTTTAGCAAAGAAGTACTACACAACAGTTTGAGACAAGATATGTATGTTTAATACAATTTAAACTAGAACAAGTCTCCAGAATAAATAATGGGTCCCAACAAAGCCTGAGTTTTGCAAAAATGCAACAGGATCTTAAATAAGCCATGTGATGATTAATTCAGTTTCACGTTTTATCTAATTTATTTATATGAGTTGCTTTGTATCATAGCTTGTATCAAGCTATATACAAAACAATATTTTGCTAATAAAAGCAACATCCACATTCAAAGTACTTTGCATATACGGTACCTCAGTATAACTTTGCTAGCAAAGCACCCATAGACATGGCCTCAGACAATGGAAATCAGAAAGCTTAATTCAGAGTTCTACACCAGGGATTTCACACATCAGTTGAGGCTGAGAAAAATAGAACAAATAATCCAGTGGAGCAATGAATGGAAAACAAGACTTTGCAAGAAAACAGGAGGCGGAAAATAGAAAGATACTAAATACTAGATAAGGAAAGATACCCCATTTGGGGCTGTCCTGCTTTTAGAAGCACATGGTTATTCTCTCTCCAATCCTGTGAACAAGCTTCTGTTTAATATCCTTTTGGAACTGAATCTCCCCTGAAAAAGCACTATGGTTTTAAACTATCTAAAAAGGATTCACAGGCACACATTAATTTTACAAACCCATGAATTAAAAAACAACACTCAGTTTCAAAAATCCTCTAGACTTCATAAGGCTAGCTCATCAATGGTATATATAGAAGCATGTGTGTTTTAAATAAAAAAAAATTTAAATAAAGAGACTTTACATCTTCTTATTGGGACAGTCCCAGAGTTTTCTCAAGACATTCAAGTGTCCTAATAATCTCTTTCAGGACATCCAAAACGCCTCAAATTTTCATTTAATCAGTCAAAACATGCTTATTTTATAACCACAACATATTTCAGATATGTTGCTGCATCAAACCAAATTTGTTCTATGTTTACCAAGAACAAACAGCTTAGTGGCATGAGCTGTTCACTGTAATGAGCAGTGTCTAATAAGAGAGGATGAATGAGTGCAAACACATCAAACCTGTTTTTCTCCACCTTCAAAATGTGTTAATGACGCTTGTTCAGTGTTTTACAGTTATTAGAAAAACTCCTCCACTCTGTGAAACTGCATGTGGTACGCTTTTGAGTAAAAGGCTGATAGTAAGGACACAAGCACAATTTTCTATTTCATTATGCAAACCTTGGCATTTTTTTTTTTTTACTTTGCTACTTTAAAAAAAAGTCACAGACAAGTCACAGTTTTTTGGTTAAAAATATAATTATATGAAATAGCTTTAAAACATATTTAAAAGTTCACAGAAAAGAGATTATTTTGCACCAGGTGTAGAGCAAGTGAAATGCCACCACCATGCCAACATATACTACCCACCTTCCAACATTCGTGTTGAATGATGGATCTTACCTTCCGGTGGATTCTTATTCTGGTTGTTCCAGACAACCAGCAACTTGGATAGACTGGGCACCTTGGACACTTCAGTGATGACTCGGAAGAGACTCTCCACCCGGTCGTAAGTCAACACTATAGCTGTGAAGCCTTGAGACTGTGGTGGGATCAATGGAAGGAAGAGTGGGTTGCTCACACTGCTCCATTTCTATAAAACAAAAGAGGATGAGGGATCAAATCGAGGTTAATACAGAAAAGGGGGGATTTAAGCAACCAGAATATAATCACCCAAGTTGGTATTTGGCCAAGTTAGGCCTGTTGAGCTAATAGAACAATTCATGGGAAAGTGGCCTTTAAAAAACAAAACAAAAACCAACTTTTTTCATGATTCACAGCGCCTTGAAACTTGCATCCCAATCCCTTTCCTAATGTTGACTCCTGTCACTGTTTAACAATAACTGTGTAAGCATGGATGAGCTTCAGAAAAAGTGAAGAATTGATGGCAAGCCTTGTGGGGGAAGGGCTATTAGGGGAACACTTTAAACTTAGCTAACATGGCCTGATTCTCATTTGCTAATTGCTGCTGAGGTTTTTTGGTTTTTTTTTTTTATATATAAAACCAGACTTGGCCAAAAAGCAGAGAGCCAACTTAGCGCCACAACTTCAGAGGGGAAATGGAGTAAAAAGCAGCAAATACATAATCCTGACACAAAATGGGCACACAAATAAAAAAGCAAATGCTGACACCGAAATACAGAGGGATAAAATATTAACTTCAACAAAACTTGGTTTGTTCCATGGAGGGGAAAAAAACCATTACAGCATTGAAGAAAAAAATCTGTAAGACGCAAAGATTGATTTCAGAGAGTTATTTACTCCATCTGAATTTTAAGTAGGGCATCCCTTTTAAGACTTTAAAGGTCTTATTTCAATGAACTGCCAGCATAAGGAAGCCAGCTCAGTTGGCAAGAAACAAGACAGACTATTCAGTTCTCACTGAGTGTGCCAACCTCATTTGGAGTTGAAGATGTGGGGGAAGGAAGGAGTGAAGAAACCATTAGATAGGAAAGAAACAGCAGACATTTCATTTCTAAACATTTTCATTCCAGCCTGCTGTCCAGGCAAGACAGCAGGGCAGGACAGGGAAATAGAGGAGAAAACAATTATTTATTTGCAGTAGGAAGAAAGATTTGGAAGTTGGGAAAACTATAGCTGACACTGTTTCTCAGGAAAGCTTTTGAATCCTGCCCACAAAGAACTAGGGGCGCATATAATAGTGTAGAAACGCTACCCAGTTACTGCCAATGTTTTCCAGCAAACGCCATATTAAATACCAGTTAATAAAGAATTCTGCCTGTATCGGGAGGAAAACAAATGTTATGGACTCAAAGTTATTAGCTCAAGTTTGTTGGATAGAGGTACAGCAACTAGTCATTTCCTTTTGGATTCTCTCTCTTCACACTATAGGCAGCTACTCTCACCATTGCCACCTTGTAACTCATGCCATTTACTGAAATACTCTGTATGACCACCTAGGGTGCAGAGAAGAATAGCAAACCTATTATATTAGAGGAGCCTAAAAAAGCTTGACTTGTTCACTGTAGCCAAAAAAAGATTGAGAGATGATGCGACTACTCTCTGCACATACATCAGGGAGGAAAGTAAACTCTGGAGATTGAGAAAAACTGTTTAAGCTGAAAGACAATACTGGCAAAAGAACAAATGGATATAAACTGGACAAAAGTAAATTTAGACCGATGGTTTCTAACTGTCCAAGGAGTGAAGTTCTGGAACGGTCTTCCAATAGGAGAAATGGGGAAAAAACACCTAACTTGTTTTAAGATGAGTTCTCAGTTTATGAGAGAAAATATATTACATAATTGCCTGACAGTAGGAGGTTGGACTTGCTCACCCAGGATGCCCATCAAATCCTACATACAGGTCTATAACAATAATGTTAAGAAGTGACATGTGCAGGGATATCTGCTTTGAAATGCTCACACTTTAGGAAATGATAGTTTTTAAGCTTATTTTCTTTACTGTGTATTGACAAAACAACCAAATGTGAGAAATGACCCTTGATTATAAACAATTTCAGGAAGTTGTATGGTGAATTATTCTAACAGAGAACAGTTCGTTCTATTAGGGTTTTTAAACAACCTCTGCTCCTTAAGGTATCAGGATTTTATATATGCCCACTATCTATGTAATGATGAAAAGCCTTCTTTTACAACCCTCACCAATCTCTCCTTATGAATATTTGCAACACAGGTTTAGCTGGATATTAAGCAGAGCGCCAGGAAAATCTCATGCTTCAGTCAAGAAATAACCGGCAAAGCAATCCTAGAGTTTATAATCTTATTGTTATTTAATAGCAACTATAACGATCCAAATTAAGGGCTCTTGCCTTAAATTGACTCTGTTTAGCATACTTCATTCTGGTTGTAGTGTATTATAATAGAGGCTGTTAGCCATAAAGCCATTGGTGAGGAACACCACTTCCCAAATGTATTAATGTAAAATATCCAAGACTGTACAAGGCATTTTAATGGCTAAATCCTTTCTTAAAAGAGCAAAAATAAGAGCAGAAACTTAAGGTTTTAGATGCAACATTATTTAACTCCAAACTGTTCCTACTATCTGTGCAAGGTATAATATTTAATTGCCAGGATAATCTTAGGGAAACTTGGAAGCTTGGACCCTAATAGGGAAAGAAAACCAAATTCCCTTATTTGAGAGATACATTTCAAAAGGGCATTTAGGCATCTCCAAAGTGCCATTAAGAACCAACCCCCTGCTGCCTGCCTGAAGAGTGTGTCTACAGTCTGAGACCTCTTGACCCCACTTTCTGCAGGAAATCGAGTAAATTCAAACCTCCATAATTTACTCAAGTCTTCCTGACTTCTGCTAGGGAAAGGCAAACAATGCAGGCAATTATCCTAACAGCAACCTAATTAAATCTCTATTACAGCAGCAAGGCATGAAATGGATGGCTCCTCCCCATTTACTAGCAACTGGTGAAATCAAGAGGTGAGTGAACATTTGTTCCAGTCCCATCATTATTAACCCTCCTGATGGAGACCCATATGAACTTTCACTCTCAGAAAGAGGAGCAAGAATTGGTGGAGTGATCATCCATCACTTTCCATGATAAAGTGCTGACATTCAGCTATGGATAAGACAATCCTTGCCCCAAGCCCCCAGCTAATATTCATTACAGCAGCCATGGTAATTAACCCAAGATTGATAGGTTGTTTATTGTGAAGCACTTTTATGGGCAAGGAGTATCAGGTTGCAAATGCCAGCTTCTCTAACAGGGATCTCATGTCATTTGGTCTGGCAGTCTCAGTTGTTTGACAACGTTCTCTGCAGACAGAATGAAAAGCCAAAGCACTGGAATCTAGAATGAGAGAGACAGGGATTGGGAGACCGAACTGAAGCTAGTGAAGTGTGAGACTCCTTTAAAAAGACATGCCCATGTGAAAAGATTCAAACTGTTGCAGCTAGTTTGTGCAGGACTGCCACAATCAGGCCCCCTTTCCCCCCCCCCCCCCCCAAAAAAAAAAAAAAACAAAAAAAAAAAACCCAACTAGCAATGCATTTTTGCTCTTAGTGCAGACCCATGAACTATTAAGCAATAGGGACAAAGTAATGAGAGCTTTTCAGGCAAGATACTTAAGCCCAGACTTGCCACCAGTTCAAGTGGGACAGGGCAGAGGTGCATTAGGTATCACAAAAATCAATCTTACCAGGATGAAAAACCAGAATATTTGATATCTGAGAAATCACATCTGTTCCTAATGATCCTATGCACAGTCAATTCCTATAAAAGTTGTAACATTCATATAACAGCAACATGCTACACAGTTAAGACTTAAGGTGCCAGCCCCAAACGCTTATACTCTAAGTGGACACTAAAAATAGGAAGGGAAAATTAAAGGCAATAACCAGTTAGCGCTAAGTAATGGTAGTAACATATCTTAATAGTTTCCTAATTTAAAACAAATATATTTCACTTATTTTTCATAGAAAAAGAGACCAATTATGGGCTAACAGAAATAAGTGTGTAAAAGAGACCTGAAGAAATAGAAGACAGGATACATTACAAACTGGAACAAAGAGCTGCTGATTCTAGGACCATGCAGCTCATAAAAGAAGGTCTATATTTTGGTAGAGGAACAATAATTTCCCACTTACCATTTAGTAGGAAAAACTGGCAAAAACAATATAAAAAAATAAAATTCTGCTGTTTCATAAACAGGAATAGTGGTTTTCTCCTCCATATATGTTTTATTTTCAATTATCAACAGACTGAGTGCTTGCTAACCAGAAATTTTGGCAAAATCATATTTAATCTGAACAAGGACAACCCACTGTCATTTAAAAGCCAAGAGGTAAGGACTACATCATGATTAATTGTACAGTAGCTAAACAGTTCTTCCCTACACCCAAGCAAAGCAGATATGTATTTATCCTTTACCCCCGTGGGGAAGGTTTTTTGGTTGGGTTGTTTTAAATATCAATACTAACCTCAATGTGGTTTCAATTATGAATTACCAGACCAAAAGAGCCTTGATTTATTCTATTTCACTCCAATTATACATGATGGGTTTCCAATGAGTACTTTGAAAAAGTATTTCATCATGCTTCCCATCCTCAAGTGGTCAAAGGGCAAAACCAGAGGAGTTAACCCTCTCTACTTCTCTGGAGTCAGCCGCAGCAATTACATTATGGATCCTTAGCTCAACACAAGACCTTCCAAACTGGATGAGCCCTCTCCACTGGTCTCTTGAGTTTTGTGCACTGCCTCTATCAGTGGCCTATACTTGATGTTATAGGTAAAAAGCTATCAAATACTTAATCGCAATGCACCCAGGGATTCCTTAAGTGAAATCCTTGCTAACGCCTGATGGAATTGCTGCCCTAAGACATGAATTTTGATTTCATAGATTTCATAGTGGTATTATTAAATACCACTATGATTACTAAAGAACACCACATAGTTACAAATATGAAATCCTGCAGCTGAATCTACATTACTCTCTGAGCTCCTACAACTCTGAATTCCATCAGCTGACCACATGATATGAAATATATGTTTAGGTTTTTAGTTTACCTCTCCCTCCTAATTAATATCAACAATGTGACAAAACAAGAGATTTGGCTGGGAGAAAAGCTTGCAATGGACTAGACTGACGACTGCCAAAAAGCAATGGTGCTCAATCTCCAGCCTACGGGGCCATGTCATCTGGCACATGGGCCTCCCCACAGGCAGCACTAAATTGCTGTAGCTTTGGAAGCTCTTCCAGAACTGTAGCAATTACTGCTGCCATATTTCCCCAAAATTTCTAGTCCCATGGGGAGCCCTGAGGACATATGACACAGCCCCGTGCACCAGACTGCACCAGTGCCCAGGGTCACTCTGCAGCTGGATCCAGCACAAAGAGCTAGCTGATGCATGGGGTCACTCTGTAGCCAGATCCAGCACACAGGGCTGAAACAGCACCCTGGAACACACTCACAGATTCACCCTACACAGCATGCTCATCCTGGTCCACTGGCCGAATCCAACACCATCCTCAGGATACAGCCTGAAGTCTGGCTCTATGCCACTCTCCTGCCCTACAGGGCTGGAAGGTTGAACACCATTGTCACAAAGAAAGTGATCTCAAAATCTATCTGTCAACGCACCAATATTCTATTGGTGTCCATCGCACAGCATGTGAATGCCACTAAAAGGTGGTCCTGCAATAGGACTCATGTGCCTTTAAAATAAAACTTCCCCATGCAGTCTCCTGGGGGGAAAAAAGTTCAACTTTTAGAGGCCAAGGGACTCTTTTGGAGCCAGAAGGGTTTGAAAACACTGACAAGATGACACATGGCATCTAAAAATGTAAATTAAATGTTACCACTCTATAGCTTTAATAAGCCATGATTGAAAACCAAGTCTCCTACTTTTCAAGCTACAGAGTGAGCACCTCAGACCAGCCAGCAAAATATTACTACAAGGAAAAAAAAGGGCAATAAGTAAATAAATAGAGGGACCACCTAACAATAGGACAAGCACATTCCTACAGTTTCATCAGGCTAATCTAACTGAAACAACTACCCTGAGAATTAAAAACGCAAAGCTTCCACATAATGCTTGTGTGCATGCTTCCATCTACAGTATTTCCCAGATTGAAGATGAAGAAAAGAGCTCTAAAAAAAAACCCAACCTAACAGTATTAGATACAGATTGTGTGTGGACTTAAAATTACAAATGACATTAAAGCAAAACATCTGAATCCCAGTTTCTCTCTCCAGTGCAAGCCAAAAACCAAGTCCAGAAGTCTGTTTCTCATGCCATGGAGGATATCACAAGCAGCTTGAGATAAACAATCTCCCACATTAGGTACAAGCCAAACTGCATAGGATAAGTATGGTGTCATCTTTTACCATACTGTGCAGGGAATCCTAGTAACTCTACTAATCTTGGCAGGTCAAAGAGGAATCAATTGTCAAATTTTGCTCTTCAAGGAAAAAGTATTCTTTAAGTCTGAACGATTACATATTTAGTATACATGATTTTTCAGTGGTTCTCAACCTAACCTGAGGGCTAGATCTGGTCCGTGGAGCCATGTCATCCAGCCCACAGGTGTCCCCACGGGTCTGGAAATTTGGAAATTGGGGAGCAGTGGCAGTGTTAATTACCACTCCCCTTCAGTCAAGTCTTTGGACCCATTTGACAAGTTGGGATGGATAATGTGGCCTGGCATGAGGACAGGCCAGCTCGCAGAAGGATTTGGACACTTGGAGTTGAGCTGGTGCATGGACAGATCCAGGTGCTCAGGGTTGGGCTGGAACACAAGGTTGGATCCAACACATGGGATCACATTCATGGACTGCCAACCCTGGACCAATCATCTTGCCTGCTGTGCTGTAAGGTTATGTGCCACTGTGATATATCCAAAACACAACCACTACAAATATCAGTGGCATATCAGTGACCAACGTTTTATTGTCTAATGAGATATGGTAGGAAATCTAATATATAAATCTAATATAAATAAGATAAAGGCTGAGCCAAATGACTCAACCACTCACACAAGTAAAATTTAAGGTGGCTGAAGGTAAATTGAAAGAATGAAATGTAATAATGCAAGAAAAATGTTGCTTTCTTTTAAAAGCAGAATGAGTTATACCAGATGCGTGTCAGCTAATAAAACTGCTGGATGATTTCCCCTTATTTATAGATGAATTAGCACAGATATTAAAGTTTGTTCAGCTCTTTGAAGATGAAAAATGTTACTGGGGAAGAGCATAAGCAAAAATTTAACACAATGAAATCATATGTTTGTCACTTATTGTTTAAAAAGGGAGGGGTGATATTTTTCAGGGACTGGCATCCCACAGGATTTAGATTATTCACAGGGAAAGTGAAATGTAAAATGCCAGCCAAAGAGCTCAGAAGTTGTTTTAATTATTTTAGAAAGCTTAACAGTGTCCTAAATGACAGAAGCAGTCAAGAAGTAAATATAATTCTATTCTCTCAACAAACATCTGGCTATGGCCTTGCATTAAGTTAAATTGGCAATTAAGTTAAATTGGCAATTAATAGCTCAGGGGTATCAAAGATCTGGCCCATGGAGCCCTATCATCCAGCATGCAATGTAGTCTGTGGGTCTCAGATTCAGGGTGGATTTGATTTAAATCAAATTGATTTAAATCACTGGTCAGGAAGCCTTGAATTAATCATACAAGGGTGTAGGTTGTAGCCATGTTGGTCTAAGGACATAGGCAGACAAGGTTCTTTGGATGAATCTGGTATCTTTTATTAGACCAACTTAAATAGTTGGAAAACAATTACTAAGCAAGCTTTCGGGTTCAAAAACCTTTCGTCAGGCTAAGGAAGTTTCAGCAGTTGGTGTGCGCTCTTCCTGGATGGAATGAAAAGTAAAGAAGCCAGAAGCTGGTCTGGTATGCGTACAAGACAGGTAGTCCAGTGAAAATGTAGACTGAGGAGTCAATGGGTGAGAGATAGGCTGGGGAGGGCGGGGAAGAGAAAAAAATCATGGACTAAATATAGACATTGGATTTATGACACATTATAACCTGCCTGACATCTGACTCCCCAGGTACCTCTCCACTATTCATTCCCCTTCTCTCTCTTCCCCCCACTCCCCAGCCTGTCTCTTACCCATTGACTCCTCAATTTACATTTTCACTGACTACCTGTGTTGTATGCATACCAGCTCAGCCTCTGGCTTCTTTACTTTTCATTCCACCCAGGAAGAGCACACACCAACTGCTGAAACTTCCTTAGCCTGACGAAAGGTTTTTGAACCCGAAAGCTTGCTTAATAATTGTTTTCCAACTATTTAAGTTGGTCTAATAAAAGATATCAGATTCACCCAAAGAACCTTGTCTGACTCGAATTAATCATTGTTTTCTCCCTAAGAAGTGCATTCTTGCTGTTTGATATCCTTTATTCATTTAACTTCTTGAAACTATGCACTTTTAGAGACAGGTAAGGGCATGAATCTGTGTATACAAACTTGCAGAGAGACAAGAGAGCTGATGTGTAGGTAATCAGGTCTGCTATCTCTCATCTCCATGTACTGCTGTTAACAAGGATGTTATTTCTGGAGAGAGAAATCCACAATTTGAGAACTGAAACTATGCATCACAGAGATGCTTAACGGAATGAACACTGAGTCCCACTGGGTAGAGTGGTTTTCTTTAATCTAAACTATAAGAGGAGCCTCTGGAAACCCCTTGTGATTGGGCCCCTAATATAGTCCATGGCCTGTTGTAACCTATTTATAAAACTTTTCTAAAAAGGTTACATGAATATATTGTCTCAAATACTATATAATTAAAAGTATATATAATTAGAAGTTATAATCCTTATAGTATATAATCAGAATTCTATGATGACATGTTTGAGCTTTAACATATCTTAAAGTTACCTTTATATAGGTTTATTTTTTCCAAAAACGCATCTTAAAAATATATATAAGAAAATCTCATTTAAATATAAAATCCAATTTTTAATTTTTCTTTAAATAGTTGATTTTAATCCACCCTGCTCAGATTGGACCCATGTACTGCACACGTGGCACATGACAATTGGTCCCAGGTGCCTACTGCCACTGCCATATGGGGCTAGTCCCAGGTGCCACTGAACCTGTCCTATGCACTTCACTCAAAATGGTTACGTCCCTCTCTGAACTTTCCATTCACACACCCACAGAATACCCAATTGCCTCTGACCATCCTTCTTCAGCTGTCACTCCATGGTCTTGCCTAAACTACATAATGAGATTACAATAATATATTTACTGCTTGGTTCACTTGAAAATACAGCACAGAGAGATGCAGAAGGAGGAAAAGGAGGAGAAGAGAATCAGATTGAGTCAGCTGATATTTGTAGCAGAAGTATGGATGGTGAATTCTGAGAACAGAAGCAAGCAGTTTTGCCAACAGTCTGTATATTTACAGACAGTCAATAAAAAACAGGCTAAAAACACCTATCTAATGCCTATAAAAATGGAGCCCTCCATAAAAACAAAAACTAAGCAAACATGAGCTTGATTGAAGCTTTGTCTCTAAACAAGGATGGATGCTGAAGAGCGGACAGAGCAGAACAGTGTCACCTGGCATGAGTGGGAGTGCAGCACCCTGCAGGGAGCATTCTCTGAAGGCTTTTCAGCCCCAGTGGCCCCCTCCCCAAGCCACATGCTACTGCGTCCCACTGCTTGCCTGTAAGACCACTGAGTCACAGGTAGGCAAATGGTAGTCCTTCTTTGGGAATCTGTGCCAGAATAGGGAAGCAAGGCTGGTGGGGATAAGGCTGAAGGGGGCAGCAGCATAGTGCAGGGTGTTTTGGGGGAATCAGGGTGAAGGGGTGAGTGTGGAACCCCTGGAGTGGAGGAACATGGTGTAAAGCCACTGCTGCAGTCAAGCAGGATTGCCAACCTCTTTTTTTTTTAACTGATCTACACATTTTTATTTACAACGAAACTGTCTGGTGTTAAACCTCAAAATATGAACCCAGCCCTTGTTCAGGACCTGGCAGAAGGGTTACATTTACATTATATAAAATATATGTTAGTAAAAAAGTTTGCAGACTGTCAGTAAAAAGTTTGCAGACTGCCAGTAAAATCCCTAGAAGACATTAACTGAAGGGGAATTTACTGCATGTAACCAGACTGCATATTTCATTACAGTATTAATAGCAACTTGCAGTTGTTGCCCCATTAACTGTTAGCTACATCTTAGAGTCTAAAATTAAGCTATAGTCACAGACTTGGACTAACAGAATTCTGAGGTTATCAGGCTGAGGATATTTGCTGTAAATTCAGGCTTGAACTCTGTATACACCTAAATACTACTACTAACTTGTAAGCAGAGAACATATTCCAGGCATTGTTTAATCCCTCACTATATTTTCATATCTGGATCAGCATGTATGATGGCCATCCTTCACTACCCTAAAAGATATTCTGTAAGGTCTCCCTGTGCACACATGCACTTATTTCCTACCAAGGCTAATCAGAAATTCTAAAAGTGTTATGTGTATGTTGTGCACAAAGTTATATGAGAAATACACTCGCATTTCAAGTGTACACATTTACATTAATTCTCTTGCCAAGCAGAGACCATCTGTGACATTCTGACAACTGGACAGGACAACTACTCGAAAACAAGGGCTCAATGATTTATTAATTTGACTGGTAGGCTCTGTGTACACACTTACCTCCCAAAGTGCCCCAAATTATAAATTAGGTGCAGAGGAGGTTCCCTAGTAGACTGCAACAGTAAATAAGCTGCCCTTCAAGAAATAAAATATATCTAAAGCAAAAATTTTCACTAAGAACAAGTCATGGCTACTGAAGGTTCCAGTTTATTTGCTACTACTTTGGGAGTAAGGGTCAAAAGCTGCAGCCTTTAACTTGTTAAATAAATGTGACTGAATGAATGACATTTTTATACATGCAAAGAAGAGTAAGATAGCTACTTATCAAACCCAGACACGGATGCTACAAGCCTGTGTATGTGACTGCACGAGTGTATGTGCAAGGGCTCGTGCATGAGAGGGCACATGCATAAGAATGCATGTTCACATGCATTTGTGTAAGAGAAATTAAATTCACAGAACAACTCATGATCTGAATTACATTTTCTCTCTCTGACCCTGAAAGGGCCGTAAGCACTAAGTGTAGCTGGCTAATGCAGAGCTTATGCAGCTCATAAAGAACGTTTTTATGACATTCTGTTCCACAATTGAAGAAAGAAATGAACTCATGTATGTTGTTAGCAATTTTCATAGACTAGGATAAACATCAAATTCTTTCAGCTGAGATATAAAACCACCAAGGAACTGACCATTTGCGGGCAAGAAATAGTCAAGGTATGAAGTGTTAACTCCACTGTCCTGGACAAATTCCAGTTTGGCTAATTAGATTCAGCCTTCTTAAGTTCTCTCTGCAGTTTCAAATAGATATGGTATATTCCTGTTTATTTATACTATAGAGTTACATGCTGCTATGGTGTGTTGCTGTACAATTTCAGTGTTACACACCAGAAGTGGCTGAATTTTTTATTTCAGGAATGACCTCCTGTAGAGTACTCTAGAAGCCTGTGGGATAAAAGAATAAATATGCAGTAATTTTTCTAACTGTACCCTGGGGAACAAAAGAATGGGAGGTAAATATCACAAGGGCCAAAATGTCCCCCCACAGTGAAAGCTATATTTCCACTGCAGTGAATGGGCAGTATAATAGCAAAAGAGCTAGGAAAAGGCCATTTCCAGGTCCTCCAATTTCAAAGCTCCTATTGTCTTCTACAATGAAAAAAAGGCTGGGTGTTGGGGGATTCTTTCTTCATCAAATCAATCTAGATAGGACTTTAAAATGTTCCTATCCCCTTAATTTTCATTATCTGCCTCCTTCCATCTACATCATAAATATCTGCAAGCGTCGTGCTCACTTACCAATCTTCCTAAGAATACGTAGCAATCATCTTGCACTCTTCGATACTGAGAGGTCACTAACCACCCATCTAAAGACATTAATATGAGAAGGCTAATCCTAAATTCTCTTTTGTGTTGCTGAAAATGGTCCCGATGCCAACTTGCTAGCTCAGCGTTTGGAGAATACTTTAGATAGAAAAAAAAATGTAAAAATGTGTCTTTATATTTTGACTCTCAGAATTGTGAGATGAATTCATTTTCAGGATTCTGCAGTAGAAGAAAGCAGAATGGGGATGTATGGTGCAACATGTAAATCATTATATTAGCATTTCTTCCTGATAATGCTAGGTACAAGACAAGGGAAGTGAGTCTGTTTAATTAAAAAGAAAAAAAACAGCAACACATTCAAGTTGATTGTTACATACTATACAAAGGAGCTGTACACTAGAATATCAGGGAGAGCATCCATTCATGGAGCTATGTGGAAAATTAAAATAATACAAGAAAACTGCAAGCTAGAATGGAGGCGGTATTTCTGCAGGCCCTGGAAAGGAAGGCTGGAGAGCTTACCTACATTATCTGACATGTGTCAGTGTTATCACTGTAGTTTTCCACTTTAAAGGGCACTGAATTAAACACAAAATTTACAAGTGAAATACAAATATAAGTGAAATATAAAAATAGCACAGACTAAAATTTGCATTTGACAACCAGGCTCAAAATGGCTTATCAACGATTTTGGTCAGCTGCCATAAAAATATATTAATTTTATCTGTACCAATTACAAATACCACAAAACATCTGCAGAACAATATTACCCAGTTACATAGCTCAGCAAGTTCCTGTGAGCATAAAACTTTATGACTAAGCCATAGGAATTTATTCTACTTACAATAGCTGGGGGATCGTTCCATTCTTCATAAGATATGGCAGCATATGGGTAGATCCTGTCGTTGATAATCTGAAGGGTTGCCAAAGCAATTGCTTTCACTGACCGAAAATAAGCTTCCCAGAACCATCTTGCCTGCAACGAAAGAACGAAATGCATTTTCAAATCCTGTACCTCCAGGGTCCTGATGTCTCACAATCAGTTTTCATTTGTCATACACAATCTGCTCAATGACAAATCAGGTGGAAATGAAATGAGGAGGCAGGTTCTTGGGACCTAGCTATGTTTCCACAGAGCCCAGAGACTTCAGAACATTGCAGCCAAAAAATTAAGAGGAAAACATTTCACTGCATCTGTGGCTACGACTAGAAAAAGACTCCAAGCAAATACTTGAAAAGGCCAAGTTTCTTTCATACTTATCACCAATTTTATCCCCTCAAAATGTCAAAAGTGGTTTAACCACAGCATACGGTAATTTATTGTTCTATTTGGTTTCTCTAATTCAGAGGAACTCAAGTGCAGTCTGAAAGCCAATGGAAATCATAAAGTCTACTTTTAGGTCTTTCAACTGCAGCATGAGGAAAAACTGATACACTGTTTTTACTACTGGTAAACTCCATCAAACAAGCTAATTTCTATTCATCTACAAAGAAAATAATATGCTATTGTGGTTCAGTGGTAGAAACACTGCCACCTACGAGGCCTGGGTTCAATTCCCAGACTAGCATATAACTACAGCCATCAAGGCACCGAATGTCTGGACTTGGTCTGGCCACTGGATAGTGGCTCAGTGGCCTAAAGGAGGATGGAAGGTCCGGGCAGCCCTCACACCTCCATACTTCTGCCCAGACGTATGTGTCAAAGGTCCTGGTCACATACACTATGATTCAGAAGGATCAGTGGTTGCCTATAAAGGAAACAGAAATGCAAGCAAATAGTAACACTTATTTTGAAATAAAAATGTTTGTAGATGCAAATTAGTTGCAGTACTTTTTCCTGGCAATTTTACAACACAACGATGGGGCTTGTATGAAGTTGAATGCTAATCTGAAGCTCTTTTAAAAATAAATGTGGCAGTCAAAGAGAAAAATATACAGTCTTTAACAGATGAGTCATCTCTAGGCTGAGACCATGCATGACAAGTTTCAATACAGATCCAGTTTCTATGCAATGCAAACCCCTGGGTGCAGGGTTTGGCAACAAATGCATTGACTGATGTGATTCTGCATTAGACACACCCCCACGATTACTTTTTGAAAAACGAAGGTCATAAAGTGATCCCCAAAACCCACAACCAAAACAAAGGGAAACACGCTTTGTCAATAATCTTAGTTCAAGTATGTTGACCCAATAAAAGAGAATTTCCTGGACTTAATTGTTTCTGCAGGGTGGTAATACAAGTGAAAGGCAAGACATTTTCAGATGTACTAGCAATACAAGCAGCTTGCAGAGCCAGAAAACAAAATTAAGGCTAAAATTAAGAGCTGGAATAGTGCTATTTTATGCTACTGGACATTTTTTATACATGCAGAAAGGCCAGCTTTAGTGATAAGCTACCACATATGAGATCTTCCTTAGACAATCCTTTGTGCTGTTGTTCAATGCTAAACAGCTGGTACATTCCAACTTACAGGTGGATGTTCTTTGGTACAGGAAAAAGTGATTCCTGTAAGCACAATTTTTAAAGCCCTTTGGGATTCTTCAGCTGAACAGCAGTATGTACTAATACAATCAATCCATGGTTTTACCACTATAGGTGGTGAGGTTACAAGCTCATTGCTGTTCCCAAGTAACAGCACCCTTCCATGCACTGCCTTGAGTATTAGCTATGTGATTTAAAAGAAAATGGGAATATGCTGCCAAGTTCTTACCCTCAGCACTCCACTCTACAGGCAACTTGTAAATCAGATTCTTCACTTTTATATTTCAGAATAAAAAAACCCTCAATATACAAAAAAACAATCAGTCCTTTACTCAGCAAAGAAGTGGTTATACAATGAGACAATGATAGCTTCACCTATTCTATCAGGTGGAGAGAACAATAATCACACACCTCACAACCCAAGAAAATTCAAAAGCCTATATTCAAGAGGCAGGTGGGTTTGTACAATTAAATTTTTAATAGCACTTTTCACCTGGAGATGACCCATAGCACCTTGTAAGTGAAGACCAAATCATTTCATCCACTACAGTTGTTTCTTGGTTAGAAGTTTGCAGCTGGATAAAAGATCAAAGCAACACTATAACAGAATGTAGGGTGCAAAAGAAAACTGCACACCCGAGACCATGAACAGTTACACATCTGAAGTGCTGCAAATTCATCTCTTACTTGGAGCATTTGGGGCACTCAGTCTCTGATCTTTCAGTTCCAGGGCCTGAAGGTCATACAAAGAATCATTTTTTCCAGCCTTAGCTGGACTACTTAGATTCATAGATGTTAGGGTCGGAAGGGACCTCAATAGATCATGGAGTCCGACCCCCTGCATAAGCAGGAAAGAGTGCTGGGTCTAGATGACCCCAGCTAGATACTCATCTAACCTCCTCATAAAGACCCCCAGGGTAGGGGAGAGCACCACCTCCCTTGGGAGCCCGTTCCAGACCTTGGCCACTCGAACTGTGAAGAAGTTCTTCCTAATGTCCAATCTAAATCTGCTCTCTGCTAGCTTGTGGCCATTGTTTCTTGTAACCCCCAGGGGCGCCTTGGTGAATAAATACTCACCTATTCCCTTCTGTGCCCCCGTGATGAACTTATAGGCAGCCACAAGGTCGCCTCTCAACCTTCTCTTGCGGAGGCTGAAAAGGTCCAGTTTCTCTAGTCTCTCCTTGTAGGGCTTGGTCTGCAGGCCCTTGACCATATGAGTTGCCCTTCTCTGGACCCTCTCCAGGTTATCCGCATCCTTCTTGAAGTGTGGCGCCCAGAATTGCACGCAGTACTCCAACTGCGGTCTGACCAGTGCCCGATAGAGGAGAAGTATCACCTCCTTGGACCTATTCGTCATGCATCTGCTGATGCACGATAAAGTGCCATTGGCTTTTTTGATGGCTTCGTCACACTGCCGACTCACGTTCATCTTGGAGTCCACTAGGACTCCAAGATCCCTTTCCACCTCGGCTCCAGAGATTTCTGAGGATAGCAGGAACTGGAAGACATGCAGAGACATGTCTGGGACTTCTACTCTCCAGTTCTAGGGATTGGAGAGATTGCCACAGACACCCAAGTGCTCAGAAACATTCACTGGCTGTCTGACAAACCCCTGTCATATTCCATGGACCTCACACACATAAATGGAAGTGCTTCAAAATTTGTATTTCAGCCAGGGTCATGTTTGGAGCACTTTAGCCATTTTTAGAGCACTTCCTAGGACATGTATGTCTGTCCACTTGTCATTTGCTTCAAATGTGAGATCTGTCCAAGGCCTGAAAATGGAGAAATATTATGAAGGTAACTGAAGCAATTAGAGGAATTTGTCCTAAAATACTTAACAAACATTGAATAATCCTCACAGCCCCCATAAGCCAGGACAAAGCGACCCCGTTTTACATACCTGAAATCAATCATAGAGATTCAAAGTAACAAGCGACTTACACGAGAACCCAAAAACAAACCAGTGGCAGAAAAAAAAAAACGAATATCTGACACAGAAGTCCTCTTCTGAAATCTTTAACAACCAAGTAGTCACAGGTTTTATATTTCATCTGCCCACTGACAGTTTAGCAAACCCGCATTGTAAAAGGAAAATTAATTGCTAAAAAATAATAATTGTAAATAGCCTCTGGATGTACAATGGCAGCAAGAGTTAAATGGCAAGCAACTGTAGAATCCTGTGCTATTTCAGTGTCACTAAGTGGTAGAGCATACCATTTCCCTTAATTCAGTGAATTGTCATTGGTATAGTTCGATTTGTGATTGTTACCTCTATAACCAACCCCTCTAGACAAAAACAGATAGGCAGGATCTATATAGACCTTCTCTCCCTCCTGTTGGCTGCAGCAGGAATTAATCGCACACAACTTCCTTTTGCTGCAAGAATGTTTGCAATGTCAGGCAGAATTACATCCTCACACCAGAAACAAGGCAGGAGAAGAGGGCGGAGGGAATTTACTCTTTATAGACTAATATTTATGTAATTATTAATTTTGGGTAAAGAGCTAGAAAATGTTTCTACACTTGGTTGTAATTCTTCAGAGTTGTGTTTCTTTAAGGCAGAACTCAAAACCTTCTAAGGGGATTGCAAGTCTCCAAACAGATGTTTCAAGGTCTCATTACTTCTTCCCACCTTGTTTGCTTTTATAAAACAGAACTGATTACCATGACTAGCTATTCCCACATATCCAACATGGTAAGTTACTAAGCATATGAGAAACAATTTTCTACTAGGGAGCATTTTTCCAATCAAAATAATTTCTATTCTACAGCATATGCAAGTGTAAAGTTTGCATTACCAAGACAAAAGAAAGAATAAGAAATTAGATCAGGAAGACACAGCCAGTCATATAATAGCCTAGTAACTTGGTCTAGCCACAAGACAAAAATCAGAAAAGCTTGAGTTCTACTCTTGGCTCTCATACCAACTCTCTCTGCACCTTTGGACAAATCACTTCAATGTTCTACTTCTGTTACCTCATCTACGAAACTGGAAGACTAATTATTGAAAAGTTAGAATGTTTTTAGTATACTGGTTTGTGCCTATATAGTACCTCAAATCTAAGAGGTACTACAAAATGACTGTATTCAAGATGTTTAAAAAATTGTCCCCCACCAAAACCTTGAAAACCACTATTACAAGACAAAACGCACCAAAAACATCCTATGCCATGCTGGCATGGCAGATAAAAATAGGTGAAACAAGGACACCGCCATGCTATGGCATGCCACTACTGAGACAGAGAAAAAATGAGTGGAGATATACTTGGACTTAAAATACACCTAGGAAAAGAAGCATGCCTCATGCCATAGAAAAAGGCAAGACCCATACAGTCATTGCCAATCTCACATAGGGGTGGGAATCCTTCCTGACTCCAAATTTAGTGATTAGTATGCCCCTGAGCATAAGGGCAAGACCCTATGGCCAGGAACCTACAAAATTTCTAAGTATTGGCAGGAACACCAGTAAAAGTGTCTCGACTTAGCTATGACCAATGTCTAATACTTCAGAGGAAAGCCAAAAATACCCTAGAAACCAATAAAACATTCATGAAAGAAAAATATTCTTTCCTAGCCCCTACAGAGAAGCTCTCAAGCATATGATAGCCAGACTCCTAGAGAAAGTTTCCTTTCAGCCATAACGCTGGGATTGCAATCCTTGAATCCACACATCGTGTGCATTCATTAGAAAGCCCCAAACACCAAAATCTAGCATACTATTCCAGTCAGACTCTTCAGTTCCATCTTGAAGTATCTCAGCTTTTTTGGCCTATCTGCTCTGCTCAGATTCCAGGACATCACTCCTCTATTAGTTAGAAAACTCCTAATTTCTAACCTAACTTTTAAAAAAAGAAGTTGTAGTTATAAAATCTTGTACCTGAAAGGGTCTTTAGCCTAAGCTCTCCCCTTTCACAATATTCACTATGATTTATAAAATGTAACCATATCCCATCTAAATTCTTGCTAAACAGAACAAGCCTCTAATCTCTTCATCAGATAGATCCTCCATTCCCCTACACATCTCAGTGGCCCTGCTTTGTACTTCTTTTGAGTTAATCTCGTTTGATCACTGATGACCAGAATCATGTTACATCAGTGCTGTGTACAGTGGTACTAGTGTTTCCCTGCCTACTGAATATCCCCTGCCTGAACTCCCTAGAATCACATTAGCCTTTCTGATGCCAGCCTAACACTGGCAGCTCATAGTCATCCTACAATCAACCAATACCATTTCTAGCAAAGTTTGTATTATTGGGAATAATATTAAAGCCCTAATAAGTATATATAAAACATTGTTACTAAGCTAAAAAGAAGAGGGTTACTGTTCATTGATTCCCTTTGAGCAAGCTCACAAAGCACCCAAAGCCAATGAGAACCTTCTTCATGGCTCCAGTTCTATGACTTTATTCAGGTGGACTGCAGAAAAACTAAGGGGTTTGAATTCATCAGGTATAAGTACACCCATCACTGCAATAATCAGGTGCAAAGGCCAGACGCGTGTACAGCTATTTTCAAGAAAAACAGCTTGCAGCAAGAAGACTGCCCATTCACTGCAAGTAACATTTATTTAGGCAAGGTGTTATTTTTCTTAGAAATAAACACACTTGGGGGCCCAGCATCTCTTCCTAAACTCTTTACAAGCCAGCACAGCATCAGATTACACAGAACATTCATAAAACATTTATAAGTCCTAGTGTTAATGCCACTAATGGTGCTCTGGTGTAGACTACAAGAGAGAGCAATGCAAATTTTCTGATTACTTTGTGAAAAGAAAGACACCAGGTATGAGGCAAGAAAGGAATATTAGGAGATCAACAAAACCTAGCTCCCCTTGATTCATGAAGAGAACCTTCCAGTTTTCTATTATTTAAGCCAGCCCAGGATTTGGTAGAAATGGGGAATGTCAGCAAAGAAAGAAAAGAAGGGAGGGAAAAAAAACAGGTATGGAAGAAAGCAGTAAAAGTTAACTACCCATAAAGGACCAATTCTCCCAACCTACAGGTCAGGCGCCATGATGTTGTAAGATTTTGCCCCACTGTAGGAGCCAAGTGCTCCTAAAGTGTCACATTTGAAAAAGTTTATGAGGCCTTGAAGTGTTGCCATTTTCACACTGGTTGAGGTTACTCTACTTTAACTGCTCTCCTTTTATATGGTCTTTCTAATACAATTGCCGTAGCTTTTTACTCCATTAGCAAGGAGGCTAGGAAAGCTTTGGCAAAAGGAAGGAGTATAACCTAGTTGTTAAAAATAGTGGTGAAAAACTATGTCGCCTTAATCTTCCATGTATTCACTGCTTAACATCTGGCAATTCATTTTTTGCTTCTGTTTCATCATCTGCCCAATGTGTGTAATATCTACTTCATGGAAGTACTGAGACACTTTATTGTTTGCAAAGACTTGAGATTTCTGCATGGATTATCCAAAAAGTTTCTTCCTAGTTTGCATAAAAGACCAAACTTTTTAAACTAGGGGCAGGCAAAGTCTGGCTCGCAGGCCGGTTCTGGTTGACAGTGGACTCCATTTCCCAGTCATCCCTGTGCATAGCTGGGGCCAGTCTCCCTGGAGACCCCAGACACAGCTGCAAGGCTGGGGTTGCCATGGAGACCAGCCCCAGCCATGCTGACAGGTTGTGCAGCAGGGCAGGAAGCTGCTCTGGAGCCGCTGGGATCTTGCAATGGGGGCAGCCTGTGCTGCAGCCTGCACGCTCCGGGCAGGGGTGCATGAGCAAGGGATTGCAGCCCTGCCCCTGTGCCAGACTAGGTTGTCATCGCTGCAAGGTGCTGGCAGAGCTGTGATGTGCAGCCTGCTTGCTCCAGGCAGGCATACGCAGGCAGCTGATCACAGCTCTGCCCCAACTCCTTGCAGTGGTGACAGCCTGGTCTGAAGCAGAGGAAGAATCATGGTTCCCTGCCTGCGCACCCCTGCCTGGAGCATGCAGGTTGCAGATCACAGCTCTGCCCTGGCTCCAGAGCAAGCTGCCCCCATTGCAAGATCCCAGCGGCTCAGGAGCAGCCCCCTGCCCTGCTCTGCCACGCGCCCTGCCAGCACAGCTGGGGCTGGTTTCCAAGGAAACCCCAACCTTTTTCTTTCACCTGCAGCGGCTAGGGTCTGTATGGAGAACGGGCTCAGGCATGTGGGCAGGGGCAGCTGGGAAATGAAGTCCAGCTGCTGGCCAGATCGGCCATCTTGCCCACTCCTGGTTTAAACCTACCATTTAGCCATCCAATACTACTAAGATAAGTAACTAGAGCAGCCTTCTGCCCTTTGTTAAATATGTAGACAAGGCATAAGAAACATATATCCTGGACTTTACCTAGCTGAGATCAAAATTAGAAGATTGCCAGAGGATATCTTGAAGGTCTGAACTTACGCAAAATAGTTGATGACAGCCACACATCTCCAACAGTGACAGAGAGCACAGGGGCTACACTCTCCAGCCTGCTATCTCCATCTGGCTCCAAGCTACCTACAACCTTAGGTTACAGGTCCTCAGGTGGACCTGTCATTTTAGGGCACTTCTCTATCTGGTATACTACATGTCCTGTAGGTATACTTATATCAGATCAGTTCTGTATTATACACTACAGTACAGTGTCATACAAAGGTAACTTCCTCTGCACTTGGAACTTGTACAGCCATGCTAACCCCCAGAAGCAGGACTAATAAACCTTGTTGGAGACACCCTGATAGGACTGTACTGCTTTCAGATCTGAGATTCATTACACTGTGCAGACATACATTCCCACACTATTCAACTTTTAAGTTACCATTTTTCCATTCCCTTTACTGTGACTTCTACCATCATTTTTATGACTTGTTCACTGATCTGGCAACTTCCTCACTGGCTGCATATCTATCCCTTCCTCAGTATGCAACTCCCCAGAAAAGAAATCTTCAAGTGCTTCAGACATTACCAGCATCATCTCTGTTTCTTCTAGAAGGTGGGGCTTGAGAGAAAGTCACATAAGATTTCACATAATTCAGAGTGAGGGGGCAATTTGCTGTTCCTAGCAGAGAAAGATTTGGGATACTATTTTCAAAAATGCTTAGGTCCCATTTTCAAAAGTGCCTTCAAAATTTAAAGTCCCACTGATTTTCCCCAATAGGTCAGATGATGTAGGAAAGAGAAAAAAGCAAGCTACAATTTAATAAGTGATTAGTAATTTTTTGGTTCACTAAAACCTCAAGAACCCTATTTTCAAAACACATATAACTCAACATTTTCTGAAAATCATCCTCTTTAATGGGATTTCAATTTGGTTACTCAAATTGGAGGCATCCAGAATCAACACTCACTTCTGAAAATTTTTGCTGAAAGTAAAAAGTTAATGCCTCTTCCCCCAGGCACAAGTCATTACACTGGAATGTTAATAGTAGACCTGTTAAATCAATGAGTATTGGTAAACTCATGCTAGATTGTCTGACAAAGAAACACTTTCTAAAATATTTTCATGTTTTACAGAAGATTAACTTAAAAGTGTTTTTCAAAGTTGAGTTAAGAAGGTTGTGGTGTGGCTAGTTGCCAAAAAGGACCTATTCTTTAGAAAAGCTGGTTATAATGCAAGCACTATACAGAGAGGACTCTTAAAACCAGCAACTTTAAAAAATGTGTCATATGTTCAGTTTCCAATTCTGACATAAAGACTAAATCATAACTCAAGCTGGTTTGAGCTTTTGGTAACCCAGTGAAGGAAAAAAGGAATGAGAAGAGTGTCTTGTACAAGTGTTACTATACTACACATACTATGTTAATGAGGGGCTTTATTTTATTAAACATACTGGTGATATTTTAACAGTATTTCTGTACACACAGCCAAGTTCTGTTTCCTGACAGTGCTGAACTGCACAAGGTCCAGAACTCCAGGAAGCCAAAAGCAGAACTGCATTCACTTAACTTTGCCTAACCAACCACATGAAAGGCCTATAAAGGTAAAAATCCATTGCTTCAGATGACTTGTACAAGTTGAACAGAACACCAGTTTACACTCTTACTATATTATCTCTTTCAGCTGTCCTTCATTACAGGCACAAATGTATTCAGGTAACTTAGCCAGGATGCTTTGGATCAATACAGCTTGGTTATAACAATGTATGTCAGGCACAGAAAGATGAAGGGTAGGTCAAGGCCTCTTTCACTACCCTCTCCCTGTCACTCCAACTTGAGTATCTAAAACACTGGTTAAGACACATGGTACTGGTATGGACCAGATTTTGCTGAGGACTATGAATATTCTGACTCAAGTATTTTTAAGGGTTGTGAAATAGAATTTTTTTGGCTACATTTAGGTACAATTTTACAAGGCATGTTAAAATGAAAAACCTTTGTATCTCTTCAATAGGAATGGACTGTGTGCTAACTCAGGTGATTAAATACATTTGACACCATACTCATTTTAATCTAGGAAGACAGAAGAATATTTGTCCTCCCCAGAAATACAATCTTCCCCAACCCACTATACGGCTTTCTCCCCTCTCTTTTTTTTTTTTTTTTTTGAAGTTGCCAATTCAGAAGGGACACAGGTCAGAGGTCAAAATGCTAGTCTGACCCTCCAGATACCAGTCGCCTGGGAGCAAACTTGTAGGGGTTCTTTACAGACTACTGACATCACAAATGCTGACTCACAGAGCCAAAGTTAAAAGCACACGTTAATACCAAGATATTCATTCCAAATTGCTTCAAGGTTTTTGCACTGCAGTTTTTTCCTGGGTTCCTCTCTCATAATTGGGCATTAGTAGTTCATGAGGAATTACAATAATCCATACACTGCACAATAAATACAAATCACTGTGATTCACTACAGCAATTGAGCTTCTGTTAAAATTAGTTTTACAAAGTCTTTCCTGCACCAGGTTTTTTGTTTTGTTTTTTTAAAGTCTTCATCCCCAATTCCTATCTCATACTGCACACTGACCAACAGCACTGCTCTGACAGCTGCAGTAATACTACATACAAAAGTCACTCCTTGGCAAAAAGAAGAGTTCCCCTGTTGTCCTATACAGCAGCAACATTTCTGTGTTCTTTAAAATACAAGCCCAATTTGACCCCTAAAAATATATTTCTAATGTGCCAAAATTTATGGCAACGTTTCTCACCCCAACTAGTTTTGGGAATGGGGGCCTACAGCAAGAAAAGAGTTATGTGGATAGAGAATGCCACATAACATAGTCATGCTGCTATAGGTAATGCATGGGACAACAGAAAACCAGATCCTCTCACTGCTCCTGCAACAAGCACTTATAGAAGGCTCATAGGCAGTCCTAGGTACCTAAAAGACAGGCCTTGCCGCACACAGAACAGACACAAAAATACATCCAAATCACAAAGCCAATAACATACATGTCTCCTGTAAATATTATGGAGCCTTTTGGTTGGGGGAATGGGTCTAAAACAGGGTTGGGCAATTATTTTGGGTGGAGGGCCGCTTACTGAGTTTTGGCAAGCCATCGAGGGCCACATGACAGGTAGCCAGGAGCAGATAAATACTAATTTTCTCATTTTTTTAGGGGCCCTGCAGGCCGGATATAATAGCCTGGCAGGCCGCATTTGCCCACCCTGGTCTTGAACACGCAGAAGAACCACCAACGAAGAAAAACAAAACAATACATAAAGAAGCAAAAATAAAAGGTAAGAGCAAAAAATATTAAATGAATTTATATCTTGAAAGGTAAGTAATATAAAAAAAGGGCCTATTTCAAATTTCACTTTTACTTTAAACATTACAGAAAATAAAAGTTTGTTTTTCTAGATATCACAGAGCCAGTGCAATTACAGGAGAGAAAGATGGACTCTACTTTGTCTTCTAGCTGCAATTAAAAGAGCCTTATCACTGGAAGTGGCTTAAGATGTAGAAAAGAAGCAGGGTTTGACTGTATTAGATCAATTAGTGACCATTTGAACTTTTATTAGAGTCAGTGAAAAAGGACAAATACAAACCTCCGCAATGCCATTTTCAGGATAACCACACTAGCATTAGCTTGCACTTTACATACCCACTTCTCTATTAGCTGTACAAAATGAAACCTCTGACAATCTGTATTTCTGTAAGCGTTGCTGCAATAGCCAGGGAGTCCAGAGAGGAAGCAAACAAACAAAAAAAAAATCACTATATAACTGCAGGTAACATTCAAAAGTTATATGACTGCCTATAAAGAGGGGGGAAGGTTCAGCCACATTTCTTGACAAGTGACGGACAGCTCCTGAAACAGAAAGCAATAGGTTTCAAGTCTCAGGGGTATCGCCTTCAAATATGTCTATGTTCTAAGGGTAGATCAGTTTTCCCTGCTGCAGGCATCCTGCTGAGAGGTGAGGTCCCAAGCAAAACACAGGAATCTGACTGTGAGCCTTTGAGGTGGCAGGAGCTAAGAGGGGTTCAAAGACAAGGCCGGCTGGTGGGTAGCACCTCAGAGCACAGCAAGGGTTAGAGGTTAGTAAAGCAGGAGCCACTGGCCAATAAAACCGTGTTTGGAGAGCCCACTCTGCAGATAAATTGGGGATCTGTTTACACCTTTCCCAGCTTTCTGAGTTACACACACTGGTGCTTCCCACTGTGATCTTGTCCAACGTCCACTAGCATCTCCCCTGGTCAGCAGCTGCCTTGCTCTCTGCTGGCTGACTTTATAATGTGGCAAAAGGATGCTTGGAAACTTTTAATCAGTATCCAACATCAAAAATAAATAAATAAAAGCACAACTTGTGTCAACTGCTGCAATAAGATCCGTCTTGTTTGAGATTTCCCATGACTGCTATACTAATGCCGGGAGAATAGAAGTTTAAATTCCCTTGATTAGGAAGGTTAAACACAAAACAAGCCTAGTGCCAATCACACACATAAAAGGCCAGGGTTTTGCAGGAAGGAAAAAAAAATTGATGTAAGGTTACCACGATGTTCTAGCTTTCAAAAACCAGCACACTCCTCCTTTTCAGAAGTTAAGCCATCCTCTAGAAAAAGCTGAGTCTGTTTGATGAAGGCCTGGCTTTCTCATTTTTTTGTTAACTATGAAATATGTTTTTATTTTATGCACATATAAACACACCAAGTGGAAAGTGTCAGACAGCCTGATCCATATGTAGTGCTGCCAGCTCTGCCTGCAATACATATGTAGTTTTAATGAACTTTTTTGCTGGTGGAAAGCTGTTGGGCCAACGGCTCAAGTCCTTCATCCACAGAGCACTATACCAAGTTTCCCCCACAACTTAGATCAGGGGCGGGCAAAATATGGCCCACGGGCAGCATCTAGCCCACCAGGCACTTTCATGCGGCCCGTGGTACCCACCAATGAATTGTACCCCAACCAGCCCTTCTGCCCATGAGAGTGGGAGTGAGGCACCCACCTATACACGTCCCCAACATGTGCTATTGCGCCTCGCTCCCACCTTCACGGGCAGAAAACCTGCTGGGCTTCCCCGGCATCCTGCTTGCTCCGGGCAGCAGCGAGGGTGAAGGCAGAGCTGTAGCTGGACGGGAGCACAGGGCATGGGGCTGCTGCTGCCCCATCTCTATCACTGGCACTGCCTGGAGGGACTTCCAGTGGAAAAAGTCAGGGTTTAGGGGGTGAGACCTCCAGTCCCAAGACAGCAACCAGGGGGTGGGGCCATGGTCAGGGGTGGGATACCCATGTGGCCCTGGAAAGCTCACCAAACTTTGTTAAGCAGCCCTCCACTCAAAACAATTGCCCGCTCCTGCCTTAAACAACTGCAGTTGGTTTCGTAGTTGACAGACCTCAGGAGCTAAAAGAGCCTAGCACCCCCCTGGCCAGGGCCAGGGCGTCAGAGACATCCCCAGCCTTGAACTCATAACCTTCTAGGCCTGCCCACAAAGCACAAACCACTAAGCCAGAGAGCAAAGGCCAGTGGGCAGGAAGGGGGAAGAAGAGGAACGAGGGTCAAAGTACTTTACCATTTATAGTCCGATCTGGCTTTACACTCTCTGAAGAGCTTTGCTAAAAATGGAGAGTTACTATTACTTGAGATGGCATAATGAAGGTGTTGGCAACCTATGGCCCATGGGCCAACTCCAGCCCACAGACCCATTTGAACCAGCCCATGGATATTGGGCTTCAACATCAGTGTCAGGTCCTAGCACCCGTCTACCCACCTCTGACTCAAATGGGTCACTCCAGCCCACAGCCTAAAAAAATCGCCAGCCACTGGCATAATGCCATGTACAGACAAGTCCAACAGGGAAGTGGCTGGAGATAACATTTACTTCACCTAGACCGCCAAACAGCTGTTAGTAAAAAAAACAATTTCCTTCATTCTAGAAGGAAACTGCATCAAGTGAAAAGCGTGTTGTTCCACTACTGGTTCCCGGAAGCGTGACCATCTCCTGTAATGTCTAATTCTGAACATTCTTAACATGAAAGCATGGACAAAACATTCTTGAAAGGGGTTAAGTCCAGGGGCCATTCCCATTTCTAAAGGAGAATTAAAATTACCAGCTATCAGGGAAAAAAGGGAGAAACAGCTACCTTGACAATTTACACTATTTCTAAGTCTAAGGTCATCAGAATACCTGTATATTGCCAGTACTGCCCACTCATCCACCCCTGAAAAAGTCATGTAGTTGCCCTAAACACTGCATTTAAGAAACTGCATCAGAAGGCACATTTGCATAACCGCTGGCCAGAAAGTCAAAAGGTAAAACAGGGTCTGAAGGTTATCTAGCTGCAGACTGAATGTCTCTACAGGGCAAGAGAAACCTTCGTAACTTAAAACCAAACATTTTTATAGGAAAGCATGTGATTCAGTCATTACAGTGGAGTGCTGGGAACCAAAACTCAAACTCCTTTACCAGCACTACCACTCTGACTTTTTCCAAGTTTACTCATCTGTAAAATGGGCATAATTGCAGCAGTAATGAGTGATACTTTTGCTACCTGTAAAGCAAAAAGTGTAAAGCACTTTTAGGATCCTTGAGTAAAGCACTATAAAATGCAGTGTGTTTTTACTACTTAGCTAAACTCTAATTTTACAATGACTTCAATTAGCAGGTAGGCATCAGACTTGGGCAAAATTTGAGGAACAAACCAAACAGCAGAAGACAAGGAACCCAGAAAATCGCTCATAAGCACTGTCAGTCTGAAGCTGGCTGCGTAAATCACATAGTATTAAATAATCTCACATTAGAAATACATATCTTTCAGATTGGGATAGTCTGGATTTACTTGTGCATCTAAATTCTCTCTCAACTATCCTGCAGCTGGTATTTAGCAACCTCCAACTGACTAGTAGTAAGGAATGCATGTGACTAATTTAAATTGGGATGTTGTTAAGAGTATAAATTGTCTTCTTCAGCTCAAGTCTAAGCTTCTCTTACTAGAGGCTGAAAACCCATATTCTAATGCAATGCAGATCTGATCCATAAAAAAAATCACTGTATAGGTTACTCACTGCTGTCAGGGATTTTCTACCTATTTCCTAAAATATGGCATGAAGGTTGTTCTGCTACAGAGTAAATATGAAGGCCATTTTCTCCTCTCTAGAAAACAAAGCAGGGGGTGAGAATATGAAGAATCTAGGATAAGAATGCTCCTCGCAAATGACTGAAAACATTTTTTGTCTGTAAATGCCAAAGATTCTGCAACTCCCTTAGTGCTCCTGGCAACAAGCCAGGTAATACTTTTTCCTTTCCCTTGCTGTCTGCAGCAACAGATCTTTCCCCAGGGGGAGGGAGGATTGGAGCTAACTTTACTGCATCTGATAAGATGGCAAACTGTCCAGGCCTGACATTTATGGAGAACTCAGGGTTCCATGGAAGCACTCTGGGAGGATTAAAGTGGGGTTAGTCTCTACAATCACACTCCTTAAAATGCTACAAATGGCAGATGGATGAAAGTTCTTTTAAAATTTAATAACGATGATTCTAAAGAGCCCTGAGACAGAAGCTGCTCTCCATCAAGGGAAGAGGTACAGCTGGAAGTCAAATGTTCTTATTAAAAGGCTTGTAAGACCCTTAAGAGCCTTGAACCCTTAAGATGTGCCCTACTGCTCACTATAAAAGGCAGATCAGATATAGTCTAGGGCTCTACTTCTAATGGCAAGATAAAAGCAGCCATTTGGAAACTAACTTGTCCTCCCCCCCCCCCCCCCCCCCCCCAGGGTTCTCCCCTAAAAAGTATCTAGATATTGAAATGAAGTTTGGCTGGAGGCAGATAGTCTCTGCTTTATCAACCAATGAAAGCTAAGATCCTACCTCATGTTTATTTTCCCCTCCTCCACAAAAAAATTCCATGCAATCCATTAGGTTAAACTTTGCCCAGAACTGTTTCCGTGTAAGAAGGAGAAGTTTCACACGCCGGCATTCACTGCCTGGAGCCAGCAGAAATGCTCATATAGCTGTCAGCAAACTGATAAGAGCTGAAATTATTCCACAGAGTCCTCTTTTAAAGAAGAGCCAAAGAAGCACATTAAATGAAAGGGAGGAGGGGTCAGAAAAGCCAGCCACTCATGTTGTTTTAATGTGGCTGGCACTAAAGCAAGTCGCTGATTTATGCATATGCTCGTGTCTTCAGCTCTGTTTGACCTGGAGACTGAACTCCTATTCGGGTCATGGCCAAGGCATATGGGATGTGAGCTGGAACAACTGCCAGAGCATTGCCTGTGTATTGCCTGCTCGGGGGACAGAATATCGTGACCCTTTTCAGAAGCCTTTTTTCGGGTTTATAGAAGGCCTTAAAAGCAAGAGCTATATTTGCTTTTAAGTTTTTCTATCTTTTGTAGCATGGAAGTACCAGGAATGTCAAGTCTAGTCTTCTCTGTTTTTACAGAAGGATTTCTTGCAGGGCTGTAGTGGGATTGTGAGCTCATATATAAGTTGAAGGGGCAGAAGTGCCATATTTAAGACTGGCTGGTAGGTTCTTTCTCCTATTTCCATCTCTAAAATGTTCATTATTCACTAAGGTTAAGTCAGCACTGAAGAAAACAAAAAAGTTCTAGCAGGAATCTCATTAAAATATAAAATTAAATAAAAAAATCACATCTCTTCTGCATCATTTTTAACTCTTCTCTTTAAATTACCTCAGCTTCCAGTCTCTTTATTTTTATATAAGATACTAATCACCAATCTTCCAGAGTGGGCAAGACTTTAATTCTCGTAAAAACATATGCAGAATAAACCCCAAATCCCCTTTTTCTTCTTTTTTAAGGAACTCTACCCCACTGTGCGCCCCCTTTCAAGCTTCTTTGTCAAAAAGAAGGGAAAAAAGGAATAACCCCTTCCTACCATATTGCAGATAAACCTAAGACTATAAACAGGCATCTGTCTTTGGAGAGGCATCAGGTGTGCTGGGATGCATCCTAACACAGCTGATCCACTCCACTGGTGTCTACAAACATAGGTGGGGCCTTTGATGGCTCCATGATGCCCCAAGAGCTTTAGGGGCCTGATCCTGTAAGATAATGGTCCTGGGTGCTGTACCCCCACTTAGGGTACTGCAGCCTGATACACATACTGTAGGTAGACCCAGCAGGGGGATTCCCAGGGTGCATATCTGGAAGCAGAGGACCCCCATGGGGATACCTATTTGCAGACATGCCCCAAGTCAGAAGACAGTAACTTGATATGTACACTATGGGACTCCCTTGCAGGGGAATTCCCTTGGCATACAATAAACAAACAGACATCCTCCCATTTAAGGTACCATTTAAGGCATCACAAACTGTGGCTGCCTTTGGTTATGACAACATTTTTGGGCACCTGAAGCATGACAAGGGACTAGGACATCTTTGCTCACAACTTGTGCTGCCATAAAAAAGATTACGGCAGCACAAGGGCAAGGTCTGTTTGCACCCTTAAATTCTATTCCCAGGTTACACTGCATGCCTACAGATCTGCAGCAGGCGGTCTGTATTTATACCACTAGAACTCGAATTTTCAAAGAGAGATGTGCATATGCTTTTTCAGATTAATTTCCCAAATTCACAAAAAAACAAAGAAGGGGCCTTTTAAAAATGAAAGGCTTAAGTTTGAGTTGCTATAAATGTTCACAATAGTTTGAGACACTGTACTCAATTACAATGTGTATATAAAAATGTATAATTTATAGAGTAACCAAACTGACAAAGCAAAAAGAAAAATATATATAAAAACTGGAGACTTTTACTGGGGAAAAGATTCCATATGGCATGGTTTTGACAGAAACTAGGAAGGCATTTTGTTATCGCTTTCTTTTTCTTTCATTCTGCTCCTCTCCCTTTTCCATGCTTCAGCCTTCTGCTGCTTCCCTCCTTAGCTTTAGCTTCAGATCTTAGTCTCACTCAATCTCTGTCATGTCTTTATCACATCTGTTCCCAATCCTTTCCTCCCTACCCTTTGTTCATCTGTAGGGTAGAGGAGGTGAAAGCAGAAGCATAGGTGCTTACCTACAGTTTAGGTCAACAGCTGCCAGAATCTGCAGTGTAGCTGAACTGCCTGTACGCTTGCCTTTCTGTTTCAGACCCCATCTGAATTTTCATGTGAGAGAGAGATGTTCTATTGAGGTCCCTGAGCAGGAGACTTCAAGGAAAATCAAGAGGGCAATATTACTGCATGTAACAGCCTGATGGTGGTCCTAGTAGTGCATGTTTCACCTAGCGTGGACGAGTTTGGGCAGCTCAGTTGCCTAGTAGATTAGTTAGAGGTGGCCATCTGTTGAACTTTGCAAGAGCCAGGACAAATTCTATTTTCTGTAAAACTTACAGGAGCCTTCTCAGCTCATAGGATATAGTCAGCTTTTATATCATAAAAAAGAAGGGACTCCTGTACTTATCTGAATCCAAAATGACAAGTTAAGACAACCCCTCCCCCATAATTAGATTTTATATCCATGCTGCTGCCCATCCTCCACCCAATTTCAGACCCAAGCCCTACCCCCTGACCAGCACTGCAGCGTCAGCAGCTGCCCCAGGACAAAGCCAGGTGCTTGAGCTAGTACTCAAGTCCAAGAAAAGGCTTGTTTTATCCCATGTTGACTGAGGGGAAAAAACCTTGTCTTGGATTTGAGTAAATATAGTACTTGTTCCTCCACAACAATGCAGAGTGGTATGCATCATGAGGAAGATTCAATTCTGGGAGCAGTTGCCAGAAGCGGAATTTGGGTGGCTGGATGGCAAAGCATCCTGTAAGTCTGATTAGTAAAAGCATATACTAGAACAAGAACTTGACCAAGGCCTCACAGCAAGTCAGTGGCAGTGCAGGCAAACACAATACAACTCAGCTTCTAAGTCTCCAATCTTACTCTGAGCATTAAATACTGCTGCTGCTTTTTGCACTGATTTATACCATAGACTCTATGCAAAATAAAGTTGTACTGTATGAAGTTAGCCCAAACAAACTCCAAGGAACATTAATCCAGAGTCCCCGGGAAAACAACACAAAGGCAAATATGTCAATAAGTTACCCTATTCACAAAAGCAGTGGTTTCCTTCTCATAAAGACCATATAAACTATCTTCTCCCAACCCAAGCCTACAACAGAAAAAAATTTCTTTTCAGGCTCTCATGTGCTGTAAATTTAAAGCTACTTCTATTTAAAGGCTCTCTCAGTTTCCCATCAGATGCTTGGCAAAAAGTACTTCCAGCAGGAGGTTAACATAAAAATTAAATACAGATAAAATTGCTTCCTTCAACAGACGTATTGTTAAGGACAGATTTAATCTATTTCAACTTGAAGAAAAAATATATTTTAACCTTGATATATGAATCCCACAGAGTTAATTGTAGCAAGATGCTGTACAGGGAGCTGCTAACAAATGGAGAAAACAGGCAAATTTTAACATTTCCAATATTATAAGTTCTTAATTCTAGTATTTACCTATTAAAAGCAAAGAACATCAGCGTCAGAACGGCAACTGTCCTACCTTGAAACAGTACACATACTGTTGGTTTAGAAGTTTGATGCAAATGAGGGACTTTTTATGATATGCATTTCTTGATGAAAGTTTTACATGATGGTGTGCTTTCATCAACATAAGCTCAAGACAGCAGTATTATTCCTGGTAAGCCAGCGAGTATATTATTCAGTTTATCCTCAGCAACTCCCAATAAAATCCTTATGCAGCATAATATCATCAACATGCATTCAGTAGGGGACTATTGTAAGGCTGACATCCCCTGTTCATTTACTCACTAGAGGTCACAGTGCCTAGGCTTCTACACCTATTTTCCCTTCCCACTCCAGTGGCTTATGACTCAGCCCTCTGGCTAGGTCACTATGGAAGTTCAACCACCTCAGCCAATATCAGAGTGCCAGAGAGCTACTAGTCACAAAATACACATAAAATAACAGCCTTTAATATAGCTGGGCTTATTTCTCAATCAATCTGAGGCTATTTCTCTAGCTGCTCTCTGGTTCCAGCTCTCAGATGCTACTCTCTTCTCAGATGGTCTGACAATACCCAGCAACAGGTTTCAGATAGACCCACAATTGCACCCAATTGGCAACTCAACTGCTCAAATTCCAGCAAACCCCAATTGAGCAAATTCTACCCTTTTTAGCCCTTCTCCCATGCCTTTCAGCTAGTACAGGTGCAGCAGCCAGGGCTAGCTGCAGTTACCATGGCTTATTAACCCTTTCCAAGTCTGCATGGGCTTTGTAAACCCCAACAGAGAATCGCACACTTCTAGGAAAAATATTTTAGAAAATGTTTCAGCATTTTTTTTACTGATTAATTGGGGGCCACTTCCTTTGTTTCCTCCATCTCTAATGTCTGGCACTTAAGTCATTACGAATTCAACTGTACAGAGTTTGTGGAAAGCATATGAATACCTGAAAACTTAAAATAGCTTTTTTCAACAAAAACAGCACAGTTCAGAGATTCAATAACTTACCTTGACTTACGAGGAAAGGCTGAAAGAACTAGTTATTTTGTCTGGGGA
>NW_026775341.1:0-48783 GCF_030867095.1 Alligator mississippiensis | reverse complement strand
TTACCAAAAAAATGGGCCCCCGTTTCCGGGGAACCCATTTAAGCGCGACACCGGGGTAGGAACCAAAAAACGGGCGTAGGAACCAAAAAAATGGGCCCCGTTTCCGGGGGGACACATTTAAGCGCGACACCGGGGTTAGGAACCAAAAAACGGGGGTAGGAACCAAAAAAAACGGGCCCCCGTTTCCGGGGGGACTTATTTAAGTGCGACACCGGGGGTAGGAACCAAAAAACGGGGGTAGGAACCAAAAAAACTGGCCCCAGTTTCCGGGGGGACCCATTTCAGCGCGACACCGGGGTTAGGAACCAAAAATCGGGGGTAGGAACCAAAAAAACGGGCCCCTGTTTCCGGGGGGACCCATTTAATAGCGACACCGGGCGTAGGAACCAAAAAACGGAGGTAGGAACCAAAAAAAACGGGCCCCCGTTTCCGGGGGGACCCATTTAAGAGCGACACCGCGGGTAGGAACCAAAAAACGAGGGTAGGAACCAAAAAAAACGGGCCCCCGTTTCCGTGGGGAAACATTTAAGAGCGACACCTGGGGTAGGAACCAAAAAACGGGGGTAGGAACCAAAAAAACGGGCCCCCGTTTCCGGGGGGACTTATTTAAGTGCGACACCGGGGGGTAGGAACCAAAAAACGGGGGGTAGGAACAAAAAAAACGGGCCCCCGTTTCCGGGGGGACCCATTTCAGCGCGACACCGGGGTTAGGAACCAAAAATCGGGGGTAGGAACAAAAAAAACGGGCCCCCGTTTCGGGGGGTCCAATTTAAGCGCGACACCGGGGGTATTAACCAAAAAACGGGGGTAGGAACCAAAAAAACGGGCCCATGTTTCCTGGGGGACCCATTTAAGCGCGACACCGGGGGTAGGAAAGAAAAAACAGGGGTAGGAACCAAAAAAACGGGCCCCTGTTTCCGGGGGGACCCATTTAAGAGCGACACCGGGCGTAGGAACCAAAAAACGGAGGTAGGAACCAAAAAAAACGGGCCCCCGTTTCCGGGGGGACCCATTTAAGAGCGACACCGGGGGTAGGAACCAAAAAACGAGGGTAGGAACCAAAAAAAACGGGCCCCCGTTTCCGTGGGGAAACATTTAAGAGCGACACCTGGGGTAGGAACCAAAAAACGGGGGTAGGAACCAAAAAAACGGGCCCCCGTTTCCGGGGGGACCCATTTAAGCGCGACATGGGGGATAGGAACCAAAAAAAGGGGGGTAGGAACCAAAAAAACGGGGCCCCCGTTTCCGGGGGGAACCATTTAAGCGCGACACCGGGGTAGGAACCAAAAAAACGGGGGTAGGAACCAAAAAAAAGGGCCCCCGTTTCCGGGGGGGACCCATTTAAGCGCGACACGGGGGCTAGGAACCAAAAAACGGGGGTAGGAACCAAAAAAATGGGCCCCGTTTCCGGGGGGACACATTTAAGCGCGACACCGGGGGTAGGAACCAAAAAACGGGGGTAGGAACCAAAAAAACGGGCCCCCGTTTCCGGGGGGACTTAAGTGCGACACCGGGGGTAGGAACCAAAAAACGGGGGTAGGAACCAAAAAAACTGGCCCCCGTTTCCGGCGGGACCCATTTCAGCGCGACACCAGGGTTAGGAACCAAAAATCGGGGGTAGGAACAAAAAAAACGGGCCCCCGTTTCCGGGGGACTTATTTAAGCGCGACACCGGGGGTAGGAACCAAAAAACGGGGGTAGGAACCAAAAAAAACTGGCCCCCGTTTCCGGGGGGACCCATTTCAGCGCGACACCGGGGTTAGGAACCAAAAATCGGGGGTAGGAACAAAGAAAACGGGGCCCCCGTTTCGGGGGGTCCAATTTAAGCGCGACACCGGGGGTAGGAACCAAAAAACGGGGGTAGGAACCAAAAAAACGGGCCCATGTTTCCTGGGGGACCCATTTAAGCGCGACACCGGGGGTAGGAAAGAAAAAACAGGGGTAGGAACCAAAAAAACGGGCCCCTGTTTCCGGGGGGACCCATTTAAGAGCGACACCGGGCGTAGGAACCAAAAAACGGAGGTAGGAACCAAAAAAACGGGCCCCCGTTTCCGGGGGGACCCATTTAAGAGCGAAACCGGGGGTAGGAACCAAAAAACGAGGGTAGGAACCAAAAAAAACGGGCCCCCGTTTCCGTGGGGAAACATTTAAGAGCGACACCTGGGGTAGGAACCAAAAA
Source organism: Alligator mississippiensis (assembly GCF_030867095.1). NCBI lineage: Eukaryota > Metazoa > Chordata > Crocodylia > Alligatoridae > Alligator > Alligator mississippiensis. The sequence continues at coordinate 46,604 of NW_026775341.1, read as the reverse complement.
ACGGGGGTAGGAAACAAAAAAACGGGCCCCCGTTTCCGGGGGGACCCATTTAAGCGCGACATGGGGGGTAGGAACCAAAAAAAGGGGGTAGGAACAAAAAAAACGGGCCCCCGTTTCCGGGGGGAACCATTTAAGCGCGACACCGGGGTAGGAACCAAAAAAACGGGGGTAGGAACCAAAAAAAAGGGCCCCCGTTTCCGGGGGGGACACATTTAAGCGCGACACGGGGGGTAGGAACCAAAAAACGGGGGTAGGAACCAAAAAAATGGGCCCCGTTTCCGGGGGGACACATTTAAGCGCGACACCGGGGGTAGGAACCAAAAAACGGGGGTAGGAAGCAAAAAAACGGGCCCCCGTTTCCAGGGGGACCCATTTAAGCGTGACACCGGGGGTAGGAACCAAAAAACGGGGGTAGGAACCAAAAAAACGGGCCCCCGTTTCCGGGGGGACCCATTTAAGCGCGACACCGGGGGTAGGAACCAAAAAATGGGGATAGGAACCAAAAAAACGGGCCCCCGTTTCCGGGGGGACCCATTTAAGAGCAAAACCGGGGGTAGGAACCAAAAAACGGGGGGTAGGAACCAAAAAAACTTGACCCTGTTTCCGGGGGGACCCATTTAAGCGCGACACCGGGGGTAGGAACCAAAAAACGGGGGTAGGAACCAAAAAAACGGGCCCCCGTTTCCGGGGGGACTTATTTAAGTGCGACACCGGGGGTAGGAACCAAAAAACGGGGGTAGGAACCAAAAAAACTGGCCCCCGTTTCCGGGGGGACCCATTTCAGCGCGACACCGGGGTTAGGAACCAAAAATCGGGGGTAGGAACAAAAAAAACGGGCCCCCGTTTCTGGGGGTCCAATTTAAGCGCGACACCGGGGGTAGGAACCAAAAAACGGGGGTAGGAACCAAAAAAACTTGCCCCTGTTTCCGGGGGGACCCATTTAAGCGCGACACCGGGGGTAGGAACCAAAAAACGGGTATAGGTACCAAAAAAATGGGCCCCCGTTTCCGGGGGAACCCATTTAAGCGCGACACCGGGGTAGGAACCAAAAAACGGGCGTAGGAACCAAAAAAATGGGCCCCGTTTCCGGGGGGACACATTTAAGCGCGACACCGGGGTTAGGAACCAAAAAACGGGGGTAGGAACCAAAAAAACGGGCCCCCGTTTCCGGGGGGACTTATTTAAGTGCGACACCGGGGGTAGGAACCAAAAAACGGGGGTAGGAACCAAAAAAACTGGCCCCCGTTTCCGGGGGGACCCATTTCAGCGCGACACCGGGGTTAGGAACCAAAAATCGGGGGTAGGAACAAAAAAAACGGGCCCCCGTTTCCGGGGGGACTTATTTAAGCGCGACACCGGGGGTAGGAACCAAAAAACGGGGGTAGGAACCAAAAAAACTGGCCCCCGTTTCCGGGGGGACCCATTTCAGCGCGACACCGGGGTTAGGAACCAAAAATCGGGGGTAGGAACAAAAAAAACGGGCCCCCGTTTCGGGGGGTCCAATTTAAGCGCGACACCGGGGGTAGGAACCAAAAAACGGGGGTAGGAACCAAAAAAACGGGCCCATGTTTCCTGGGGGACCCATTTAAGCGCGACACCGGGGGTAGGAAAGAAAAAACAGGGGTAGGAACCAAAAAAACGGGCCCCTGTTTCCGGGGGGACCCATTTAAGAGCGACACCGGGCGTAGGAACCAAAAAACGGAGGTAGGAACCAAAAAAACGGGCCCCCGTTTCCGGGGGGACCCATTTAAGAGCGACACCGGGGGTAGGAACCAAAAAACGAGGGTAGGAACCAAAAAAAACGGGCCCCCGTTTCCGTGGGGAAACATTTAAGAGCGACACCTGGGGTAGGAACCAAAAAACGGGGGTAGGAACCAAAAAAACGGGCCCCCGTTTCCGGGGGGACCCATTTAAGCGCGACATGGGGGGTAGGAACCAAAAAAAGGGGGTAGGAACCAAAAAAACGGGCCCTCGTTTCCGGGGGGAACCATTTAAGCGCGACACCGGGGTAGGAACCAAAAAAACGGGGGTAGGAACCAAAAAAAAGGGCCCCCGTTTCCGGGGGGGACCCATTTAAGCGCGACACGGGGGGTAGGAACCAAAAAACGGGGGTAGGAACCAAAAAATGGGCCCCGTTTCCGGGGGGACACATTTAAGCGCGACACCGGGGGTAGGAACCAAAAAACGGGGGTAGGAAGCGAAAAAACGGGCCCCCGTTTCCAGGGGGACCCATTTAAGCGTGACACCGGGCGTAGGAACCAAAAAACGGGGGTAGGAACCAAAAAAACGGGCCCCCGTTTCCGGGGGGACCCATTTAAGCGCGACACCGGGGGTAGGAACCAAAAAATGGGGATAGGAACCAAAAAAACGGGCCCCCGTTTCCGGGGGGACCCATTTAAGAGCAAAACCGGGGGTAGGAACCAAAAAACGGGGGTAGGAACCAAAAAAACTTGACCCTGTTTCCGGGGGGACCCATTTAAGCGCGACACCGGGGGTAGGAACCAAAAAACGGGGGTAGGAACCAAAAAAACGGGCCCCCGTTTCCGGGGGGACTTATTTAAGTGCGACACCGGGGGTAGGAACCAAAAAACGGGGGTAGGAACCAAAAAAACTGGCCCCCCTTTCCGGGGGGACCCATTTCAGCGCGACACCGGGGTTAGGAACCAAAAATCGGGGGTAGGAACAAAAAAAACGGGCCCCCGTTTCCGGGGGGACTTATTTAAGCGCGACACCGGGGTTAGGAACCAAAAAACGGGGGTAGGAACCAAAAAAACTGGCCCCCGTTTCCGGGGGGACCCATTTAAGCGCGACACCGGAGGTAGGAACCAAAAAAAGGGGGTAGGAACCAAAAAAACGGGCCCCCGTTTCCGGGGGGACCCATTTAAGCGCGACAAAGGGGGTAAGAACCAAAAAAAGAGGGTAGGAACCAAAAAAATGGGCCCCTGTTTCCTGGGGGACCCATTTAAGCGCGACACCGGGGGTAGAAACCAAAAAACGGGGGTAGGAACCAAAAAAAATGGCCCCCGTTTCCGGGGGGACCCATTTCAGCGCGACACCGGGGTTAGGAACCAAAAATCGGGGGTAGGAACAAAAAAAACGGGCCCCCGTTTCCAGGGGGACTTATTTAAGCGCGACACCGGGGGTAGGAACCAAAAAACGGGGGTAGGAACCAAAAAAACTGGCCCCCGTTTCCGGGGGGACCCATTTCAGCGCGACACCGGGGTTAGGAACCAAAAATCGGGGATAGGAACAAAAAAAACGGGCCCCCGTTTCGGGGGGTCCAATTTAAGCGCGACACCGGGGGTAGGAACCAAAAAACGGGGGTAGGAACCAAAAAAACGGGCCCCCGTTTCCGGGGGGACCCTTTTAAGCGCGACACCGGGGGTAAGAACCAAAAAAAGAGGGTAGGAACCAAAAAAATGGGCCCCTGTTTCCTGGGGGACCCATTTAAGCGCGACACCGGGGGTAGGAACCAAAAAACAGGGGTAGGAACCAAAAAAACGGGCCCCTGTTTCCGGGGGGACCCATTTAAGCGCGGCACCGGGGGTAGGAACCAAAAAACGGGGGTAGGAACCAAAAAAACGGGCCCCTGTTTCCTGGGGGACCCATTTAAGCGCGACACCAGGGGTAGGAAACAAAAAACAGGGGTAGGAACCAAAAAAACGGGCCCCTGTTTCCGGGGGGACCCATTTAAGAGCGACACCGGGGATAGGAACCAAAAAACGGGGGTAGGAAGCAAAAAAACGGGCCCCCGTTTCCGGGGGGACCCATTTAAGCGCGACACCGGGGGTAGGAACCAAAAAATGGGGATAGGAACCAAAAAAACGGGCCCCCGTTTCCGGGGGGACCCATTTAAGAGCAAAACCGGGGGTAGGAACCAAAAAACGGGGGTAGGAACCAAAAAAACTTGCTCCTTTTTCCGGGGGGACCCATTTAAGCGCGACACCGGGGGTAGGAACCAAAAAACGGGTATAGGTACCAAAAAAATGGGCCCCCGTTTCCGGGGGAACCCATTTAAGCGCGACACCGGGGTAGGAACCAAAAAACGGGCGTAGGAACCAAAAAAATGGGCCCCGTTTCCGGGGGGACACATTTAAGCGCGACACCGGGGGTAGGAACCAAAAAACGGGGGTAGGAACCAAAAAAACGGGCCCCCGTTTCCGGGGGGACTTATTTAAGTGCGACACCGGGGGTAGGAACCAAAAAACGGGGGTAGGAACAAAAAAAACGGGCCCCCGTTTCCGGGGGGACCCATTTCAGCGCGACACCGGGGTTAGGAACCAAAAATCGGGGGTAGGAACAAAAAAAACGGGCCCCCGTTTCGGGGGGTCCAATTTAAGCGCGACACCGGGGGTATTAACCAAAAAACGGGGGTAGGAACCAAAAAAACGGGCCCATGTTTCCTGGGGGACCCATTTAAGCGCGACACCGGGGGTAGGAAAGAAAAAACAGGGGTAGGAACCAAAAAAACGGGCCCCTGTTTCCGGGGGGACCCATTTAAGAGCGACACCGGGCGTAGGAACCAAAAAACGGAGGTAGGAACCAAAAAAACGGGCCCCCGTTTCCGGGGGGACCCATTTAAGAGCGACACCGGGGGTAGGAACCAAAAAACGAGGGTAGGAACCAAAAAAAACGGGCCCCCGTTTCCGTGGGGAAACATTTAAGAGCGACACCTGGGGTAGGAACCAAAAAACGGGGGTAGGAACCAAAAAAACGGGCCCCCGTTTCCGGGGGGACCCATTTAAGCGCGACATGGGGGGTAGGAACCAAAAAAAGGGGGTAGGAACCAAAAAAACGGGCCCCCGTTTCCGGGGGGAACCATTTAAGCGCGACACCGGGGTAGGAACCAAAAAAACGGGGGTAGGAACCAAAAAAAAGGGCCCCCGTTTCCGGGGGGGACCCATTTAAGCGCGACACGGGGGGTAGGAACCAAAAAACGGGGGTAGGAACCAAAAAAATGGGCCCCGTTTCCGGGGGGACACATTTAAGCGCGACACCGGGGGTAGGAACCAAAAAACGGGGGTAGGAAGCAAAAAAACGGGCCCCCGTTTCCGGGGGGACCCATTTAAGCGCGACACCGGGGGTAGGAACCAAAAAACGGGGGTAGGAACCAAAAAAACGGGCCCCCGTTTCCGGGGGGACTTATTTAAGTGCGACACCGGGGGTAGGAACCAAAAAACGGGGGTAGGAACCAAAAAAACTGGCCCCCGTTTCCGGGGGGACCCATTTCAGCGCGACACCGGGGTTAGGAACCAAAAATCGGGGGTAGGAACAAAAAAAACGGGCCCCCGTTTCCGGGGGGACTTATTTAAGCGCGACACCGGGGGTAGGAACCAAAAAACGGGGGTAGGAACCAAAAAAACTGGCCCCCGTTTCCGGGGGGACCCATTTCAGCGCGACACCGGGGTTAGGAACCAAAAATCGGGGGTAGGAACAAAAAAAACGGGCCCCCGTTTCTGGGGGTCCAATTTAAGCGCGACACCGGGGGTAGGAACCAAAAAACGGGGGTAGGAACCAAAAAAACTTGCCCCTGTTTCCGGGGGGACCCATTTAAGCGCGACACCGGGGGTAGGAACCAAAAAACGGGTATAGGTACCAAAAAAATGGGCCCCCGTTTCCGGGGGAACCCATTTAAGCGCGACACCGGGGTAGGAACCAAAAAACGGGCGTAGGAACCAAAAAAATGGGCCCCGTTTCCGGGGGGACACATTTAAGCGCGACACCGGGGTTAGGAACCAAAAAACGGGGGTAGGAACCAAAAAAACGGGCCCCCGTTTCCGGGGGGACTTATTTAAGTGCGACACCGGGGGTAGGAACCAAAAAACGGGGGTAGGAACCAAAAAAACTGGCCCCCGTTTCCGGGGGGACCCATTTCAGCGCGACACCGGGGTTAGGAACCAAAAATCGGGGGTAGGAACAAAAAAAACGGGCCCCCGTTTCCGGGGGGACTTATTTAAGCGCGACACCGGGGGTAGGAACCAAAAAACGGGGGTAGGAACCAAAAAAACTGGCCCCCGTTTCCGGGGGGACCCATTTCAACGCGACACCGGGGTTAGGAACCAAAAATCGGGGGTAGGAACAAAAAAAACGGGCCCCCGTTTCGGGGGGTCCAATTTAAGCGCGACACCGGGGGTAGGAACCAAAAAACGGGGGTAGGAACCAAAAAAACGGGCCCATGTTTCCTGGGGGACCCATTTAAGCGCGACACCGGGGGTAGGAAAGAAAAAACAGGGGTAGGAACCAAAAAAACGGGCCCCTGTTTCCGGGGGGACCCATTTAAGAGCGACACCGGGCGTAGGAACCAAAAAACGGAGGTAGGAACCAAAAAAACGGGCCCCCGTTTCCGGGGGGACCCATTTAAGAGCGACACCGGGGGTAGGAACCAAAAAACGAGGGTAGGAACCAAAAAAAACGGGCCCCCGTTTCCGTGGGGAAACATTTAAGAGCGACACCTGGGGTAGGAACCAAAAAACGGGGGTAGGAACCAAAAAAACGGGCCCCCGTTTCCGGGGGCACCCATTTAAGCGCGACATGGGGGGTAGGAACCAAAAAAAGGGGGTAGGAACCAAAAAAACGGGCCCCCGTTTCCGGGGGGAACCATTTAAGCGCGACACCGGGGTAGGAACCAAAAAAACGGGGGTAGGAACCAAAAAAAAGGGCCCCCGTTTCCGGGGGGGACCCATTTAAGCGCGACACGGGGGGTAGGAACCAAAAAACGGGGGTAGGAACCAAAAAAATGGGCCCCGTTTCCGGGGGGACACATTTAAGCGCGACACCGGGGGTAGGAACCAAAAAACGGGGGTAGGAAGCAAAAAAACGGGCCCCCGTTTCCAGGGGGACCCATTTAAGCGTGACACCGGGGGTAGGAACCAAAAAACGGGGGTAGGAACAAAAAAAACGGGCCCCCGTTTCCGGGGGGACCCATTTAAGCGCGACACCGGGGGTAGGAACCAAAAAATGGGGATAGGAACCAAAAAAACGGGCCCCCGTTTCCGGGGGGACCCATTTAAGAGCAAAACCGGGGGTAGGAACCAAAAAACGGGGGTAGGAACCAAAAAAACTTGACCCTGTTTCCGGGGGGACCCATTTAAGCGCGACACCGGGGGTAGGAACCAAAAAACGGGGGTAGGAACCAAAAAAACGGGCCCCCGTTTCCTGGGGGACTTATTTAAGTGCGACACCGGGGGTAGGAACCAAAAAACGGGGGTAGGAACCAAAAAAACTGGCCCCCGTTTCCGGGGGGACCCATTTCAGCGCGACACCGGGGTTAGGAACCAAAAATCGGGGGTAGGAACAAAAAAAACGGGCCCCCGTTTCCGGGGGGACTTATTTAAGCGCGACACCGGGGGTAGGAACCAAAAAACGGGGGTAGGAACCAAAAAAACTGGCCCCCGTTTCCGGGGGGACCCATTTCAGCGCGACACCGGGGTTAGGAACCAAAAATCGGGGGTAGGAACAAAAAAAACGGGCCCCCGTTTCTGGGGGTCCTATTTAAGCGCGACACCGGGGGTAGGAACCAAAAAACGGGGGTAGGAACCAAAAAAACTTGCCCCTGTTTCCGGGGGGACCCATTTAAGCGCGACACCGGGGGTAGGAACCAAAAAACGGGTATAGGTACCAAAAAAATGGGCCCCCGTTTCCGGGGGAACCCATTTAAGCGCGACACCGGGGTAGGAACCAAAAAACGGGCGTAGGAACCAAAAAAATGGGCCCCGTTTCCGGGGGGACACATTTAAGCGCGACACCGGGGTTAGGAACCAAAAAACGGGGGTAGGAACCAAAAAAACGGGCCCCCGTTTCCGGGGGGACTTATTTAAGTGCGACACCGGGGGTAGGAACCAAAAAACGGGGGTAGGAACCAAAAAAACTCTCCCCAGTTTCCGGGGGGACCCATTTCAGCGCGACACCGGGGTTAGGAACCAAAAATCGGGGGTAGGAACAAAAAAAACGGGCCCCCGTTTCCGGGGGGACTTATTTAAGCGCGACACCGGGGGTAGGAACCAAAAAACGGGGGTAGGAACCAAAAAAACTGGCCCCCGTTTCCGGGGGGACCCATTTCAGCGCGACACCGGGGTTAGGAACCAAAAATCGGGGGTAGGAACAAAAAAAACGGGCCCCCGTTTCGGGGGGTCCAATTTAAGCGCGACACCGGGGGTAGGAACCAAAAAACGGGGGTAGGAACCAAAAAAACGGGCCCATGTTTCCTGGGGGACCCATTTAAGCGCGACACCGGGGGTAGGAAAGAAAAAAAAGGGGTAGGAACCAAAAAAACGGGCCCCTGTTTCCGGGGGGACCCATTTAATAGCGACACCGGGCGTAGGAACCAAAAAACGGAGGTAGGAACCAAAAAAACGGGCCCCCGTTTCCGGGGGGACCCATTTAAGAGCGACACCGCGGGTAGGAACCAAAAAACGAGGGTAGGAACCAAAAAAAACGGGCCCCCGTTTCCGTGGGGAAACATTTAAGAGCGACACCTGGGGTAGGAACCAAAAAACGGGGGTAGGAACCAAAAAAACGGGCCCCCGTTTCCGGGGGGACCCATTTAAGCGCGACATGGGGGGTAGGAACCAAAAAAAGGGGGTAGGAACCAAAAAAACGGGCCCCCGTTTCCGGGGGGAACCATTTAAGCGCGACACCGGGGTAGGAACCAAAAAAACGGGGGTAGGAACCAAAAAAAAGGGCCCCCGTTTCCGGGGGGGACCCATTTAAGCGCGACACGGGGGGTAGGAACCAAAAAAAGGGGGTAGGAACCAAAAAAACGGGCCCCCGTTTCCGGGGGGACCCATTTAAGCGCGACACCGGGGGTAGGAACCAAAAAACGGGGGTAGGAACCAAAAAAACGGGCCCCCTTTTCCGGGGGGACCCATTTAAGCGCGACACCGGAGGTAGGAACCAAAAAAAGGGGGTAGGAACCAAAAAAACGGGCCCCCGTTTCCGGGGGGACCCATTTAAGCGCGACACCGGGGGTAAGAACCAAAAAAAGAGGGTAGGAACCAAAAAAATGGGCCCCTGTTTCCTGGGGGACCCATTTAAGCGCGACACCGGGGGTAGAAACCAAAAAACGGGGGTAGGAACCAAAAAAAATGGCCCCCGTTTCCGGGGGGACCCATTTCAGCGCGACACCGGGGTTAGGAACCAAAAATCGGGGGTAGGAACAAAAAAAACGGGCCCCCGTTTCCGGGGGGACTTATTTAAGCGCGACACCGGGGGTAGGAACCAAAAAACGGGGGTAGGAACCAAAAAAACTGGCCCCCGTTTCCGGGGGGACCCATTTCAGCGCGACACCGGGGTTAGGAACCAAAAATCGGGGGTAGGAACAAAAAAAACGGGCCCCCGTTTCGGGAGGTCCAATTTAAGCGCGACACCGGGGGTAGGAACCAAAAAACGGGGGTAGGAACCAAAAAAACGGGCCCCCGTTTCCGGGGGGACCCTTTTAAGCGCGACACCGGGGGTAAGAACCAAAAAAAGAGGGTAGGAACCAAAAAAATGGGCCCCTGTTTCCTGGGGGACCCATTTAAGCGCGACACCGGGGGTAGGAACCAAAAAACAGGGGTAGGAACCAAAAAAACGGGACCCTGTTTCCGGGGGGACCCATTTAAGCGCGGCACCGGGGGTAGGAACCAAAAAACGGGGGTAGGAACCAAAAAAACGGGCCCCTGTTTCCTGGGGGACCCATTTAAGCGCGACACCAGGGGTAGGAAACAAAAAACAGGGGTAGGAACCAAAAAAACGGGCCCCTGTTTCCGGGGGGACCCATTTAAGAGCGACACCGGGGATAGGAACCAAAAAACGGGGGTAGGAACCAAAAAAACGGGCCCCCGTTTCCGGGGGGACCCATTTAAGCGTGACACCGGGGGTAGGAACCAAAAAACGGGGGTAGGAACCAAAAAAACGGGCCCCCGTTTCCGGGGGGACCCATGTAAGCGCGACACCGGGGGTAGGAACCAAAAAATGGGGATAGGAACCAAAAAAACGGGCCCCCGTTTCCGGGGGGACCCATTTAAGAGCAAAACCGGGGGTAGGAACCAAAAAACGGGGGTAGGAACCAAAAAAACTTGCTCCTTTTTCCGGGGGGACCCATTTAAGCGCGACACCGGGGGTAGGAACCAAAAAACGGGGGTAGGAACCAAAAATCTTGCCCCTGTTTCCGGGGGGACCCATTTAAGCGCGACACCGGGGGTAGGAACCAAAAAACGGGTATAGGTACCAAAAAAATGGGCCCCCGTTTCCGGGGGAACCCATTTAAGCGCGACACCGGGGTAGGAACCAAAAAACGGGCGTAGGAACCAAAAAAATGGGCCCCGTTTCCGGGGGGACACATTTAAGCGCGACACCGGGGGTAGGAACCAAAAAACGGGGGTAGGAACCAAAAAAACGGGCCCCCTTTTCCGGGGGGACTTATTTAAGTGCGACACCGGGGGTAGGAACCAAAAAACGGGGGTAGGAACCAAAAAAACTGGCCCCCGTTTCCGGGGGGACCCATTTCAGCGCGACACCGGGGTTAGGAACCAAAAATCGGGGGTAGGAACAAAAAAAACGGGCCCCCATTTCCGGGGGGACTTATTTAAGCGCGACACCGGGGGTAGGAACCAAAAAACGGGGGTAGGAACCAAAAAAACTGGCCCCCGTTTCCGGGGGGACCCATTTCAGCGCGACACCGGGGTTAGGAACCAAAAATCGGGGGTAGGAACAAAAAAAACGGGCCCCCGTTTCGGGGGGTCCAATTTCAGCGCGACACCGGGGGTAGGAACCAAAAAACGGGGGTAGGAACCAAAAAAACGGGCCCATGTTTCCTGGGGGACCCATTTAAGCACGACACCGGAGGTAGGAAAGAAAAAACAGGGGTAGGAACCAAAAAAACGGGCCCCTTTTTCCGGGGGGACCCATTTAAGAGCGACACCGGGCGTAGAAACCAAAAAACGGAGGTAGGAACCAAAAAAACGGGCCCCTGTTTCCGGGGTGACCCATTTAAGAGCGACACCGGGGGTAGGAACCAAAAAAAGGGGGTAGGAACCAAAAAAACGGGCCCCCGTTTCCGGGGGTTCCCATTTAAGCGCGACACCGGGGGTAGGTACCAAAAAACGGGGGTAGGTACCAAAAAAACGGGCCCCCGTTTCCGGAGGAACCCATTTAAGCGCGACACCGGGGTAGGAACCAAAAAACAGGGGTAGGAACCAAAAAAATGGGCCCCGTTTCAGGGGGAACCCATTTAAGCGCGACACCGGGGTAGGAACCAAAAAACAGGGGTAGGAACCAAAAAAATGGGCCCTGTTTCCGGGGGGACCCATTTAAGCGCGACACCGGGGGTAGGAACCAAAGAACGGAGGTAGGAACCAAAAAAACGGGCCCCCGTTTCCGGGAGGACCCATTTAAGCGCGACACCGGGGGTAGGAACCAAAAAACGGGGGTAGGAACCAAAAAAAACGGGCCCCCGTTTCCGTGGGGAAACATTTAAGAGCGACACCTGGGGTAGGAACCAAAAAACGGGGGTAGGAACCAAAAAAACGGGCCCCCGTTTCCGGGGGGACTCATTTAAGCGCGACACCGGGTTAGGAACCAAAAAACAGGGGTAGGAACCAAAAAAATGGGCCCCGTTTCAGGGGGAACCCATTTAAGCGCGACACCGGGGTAGGAACCAAAAAACAGGGGTAGGAACCAAAAAAACGGGCCCCTGTTTCCTGGGGGACCCATTTAAGCGCGACACCGGGGGTAGGAACCAAAAAACGGGGATAGGTTCCAAAAAAACGGGCCCCCGTTTCCGGGGGAACCCATTTAAGCGCGACACCGGGGTAGGAACCAAAAAACGGGGGTAGGAACCAAAAAAATGGGCCCCGTTTCCGGGGGGACACATTTAAGCGCGACACCGGGGGTAGGAACCAAAAAACGGGGGTAGGAACCAAAAACACGGGCCCCCGTTTCCGGGGGGACTTATTTAAGCGCGACACCGGGGGTAGGAACCAAAAAACGGGGGTAGGAACCAAAAAAACTGGCCCCCATTTCCGGGGGGACCCATTTCAGCGCGACACCGGGGTTAGGAACCAAAAATCGGGGGTAGGAACAAAAAAAACGGGCCCCCGTTTCGGGGGGTCCAATTTAAGCGCGACACCGGGGGTAGGAACCAAAAAATGGGGATAGGAACCAAAAAAACGGGCCCCCGTTTCCGGGGGGACCCATTTAAGAGTAAAACCGGGGGTAGGAACCAAAAAACGGGGGTAGGAACCAAAAAAACTTGCCCCTGTTTCCGGGGGGACCCATTAAAGCGCGACACCGGGGGTAGGAACCAAAAAACGGGTATAGGTACCAAAAAAATGGGCCCCCGTTTCCGGGGGAACCCATTTAAGCGCGACACCGGGGTAGGAACCAAAAAACGGGCGTAGGAACCAAAAAAATGGGCCCCGTTTCCGGGGGGACACATTTAAGCGCGACACCGGGGTTAGGAACCAAAAAACGGGGGTAGGAACCAAAAAAACTGGCCCCCGTTTCCGGGGGGACCCATTTCAGCGCGACACCGGGGTTAGGAACCAAAAATCGGGGGTAGGAACAAAAAAAACGGGCCCCCGTTTCGGGGGGTCCAATTTAAGCGCGACACCGGGGGTAGGAACCAAAAAACGGGGGTAGGAACCAAAAAAACGGGCCCATGTTTCCTGGGGGACCCATTTAAGCGCGACACCGGGGGTAGGAAAGAAAAAACAGGGGTAGAAACCAAAAAAACGGGCCCCTGTTTCCGGGGGGACCCATTTAAGAGCGACACCGGGCGTAGGAACCAAAAAACGGAGGTAGGAACCAAAAAAACGGGCCCCCGTTTCCGGGGGGACCCATTTAAGAGCGACACCGGGGGTAGGAACCAAAAAACGAGGGTAGGAACCAAAAAAAACGGGCCCCCGTTTCCGTGGGGAAACATTTAAGAGCGACACCTGGGGTAGGAACCAAAAAAACGGGGGTAGGAACCAAAAAAAAGGGCCCCCGTTTCCGGGGGGGACCCATTTAAGCGCGACACGGGGGGTAGGAACCAAAAAAAGGGGGTAGGAACCAAAAAAACGGGCCCCCGTTTCCGGGGGGACCCATTTAAGCGCGACACCGGGGTTAGGAACCAAAAAACGGGGGTAGGAACCAAAAAAACGGGCCCCCTTTTCCGGGGGGACCCATTTAAGCGCGACACCGGAGGTAGGAACCAAAAAAAGGGGGTAGGAACCAAAAAAACGGGCCCCCGTTTCCGTGGGGACCCATTTAAGCGCGACACCGGGGTTAGGAACCAAAAAACGGGGGTAGGAACCAAAAAAACGGGCCCCCTTTTCCGGGGGGACCCATTTAAGCGCGACACCGGAGGTAGGAACCAAAAAAAGGGGGTAGGAACCAAAAAAAACGGGCCCCCGTTTCCGTGGGGAAACATTTAAGAGCGACACCTGGGGTAGGAACCAAAAAAACGGGCCCCCGTTTCCGGGGGGACCCATTTAAGCGCGACATGGGGGGTAGGAACCAAAAAAAGGGGGTAGGAACCAAAAAAACGGGCCCCCGTTTCCGGGGGGAACCATTTAAGCGCGACACCGGGGTAGGAACCAAAAAAACGGGGGTAGGAACCAAAAAAAAGGGCCCCCGTTTCCGGGGGGGACCCATTTAAGCGCGACACGGGGGGTAGGAACCAAAAAAAGGGGGTAGGAACCAAAAAAACGGGCCCCCGTTTCCGGGGGGACCCATTTAAGCGCGACACCGGGGTTAGGAACCAAAAAACGGGGGTAGGAACCAAAAAAACGGGCCCCCTTTTCCGGGGGGACCCATTTAAGCGCGACACCGGAGGTAGGAACCAAAAAAAGGGGGTAGGAACCAAAAAAACGGGCCCCCGTTTCCGGGGGGACCCATTTAAGCGCGACACCGGGGGTAAGAACCAAAAAAAGAGGGTAGGAACCAAAAAAATGGGCCCCTGTTTCCTGGGGGACCCATTTAAGCGCGACACCGGGGGTAGGAACCAAAAAACGGGGGTAGGAACCAAAAAAACTGGCCCCCGTTTCCGGGGGGACCCATTTCAGCGCGACACCGGGGTTAGGAACCAAAAATCGGGGGTAGGAACAAAAAAAACGGGCCCCCGTTTCCGGGGGGACTTATTTAAGCGCGACACCGGGGGTAGGAACCAAAAAACGGGGGTAGGAACCAAAAAAACGGGCCCCCGTTTCCGGGGGGACCCTTTTAAGCGCGACACCGGGGGTAAGAACCAAAAAAAGAGGGTAGGAACCAAAAAAATCGGCCCCTGTTTCCTGGGGGACCCATTTAAGCGCGACACCGGGGGTAGGAACCAAAAAACAGGGGTAGGAACCAAAAAAACGGGCCCCTGTTTCCGGGGGGACCCATTTAAGCGCGGCACCGGGGGTAGGAACCAAAAAACGGGGGTAGGAACCAAAAAAACGGGCCCCTGTTTCCTGGGGGACCCATTTAAGCGCGACACCAGGGGTAGGAAACAAAAAACAGGGGTAGGAACCAAAAAAACGGGCCCCTGTTTCCGGGGGGACCCATTTAAGAGCGACACCGGGGATAGGAACCAAAAAACGGGGGTAGGAACCAAAAAAACGGGCCCCCGTTTCCGGGGGGACCCATTTAAGCGTGACACCGGGGGTAGGAACCAAAAAACGGGGGTAGGAACCAAAAAAACGGGCCCCCGTTTCCGGGGGGACCCATGTAAGCGCGACACCGGGGGTAGGAACCAAAAAATGGGGATAGGAACCAAAAAAACGGGCCCCCGTTTCCGGGGGGACCCATTTAAGAGCAAAACCGGGGGTAGGAACCAAAAAACGGGGGTAGGAACCAAAAAAACTTGCTCCTTTTTCCGGGGGGACCCATTTAAGCGCGACACCGGGGGTAGGAACCAAAAAACGGGGGTAGGAACCAAAAAAACTTGCCCCTGTTTCCGGGGGGACCCATTTAAGCGCGACACCGGCGGTAGGAACCAAAAAACGGGTATAGGTACCAAAAAAATGGGCCCCCGTTTCCGGGGGAACCCATTTAAGCGCGACACCGGGGTAGGAACCAAAAAACGGGCGTAGGAACCAAAAAAATGGGCCCCGTTTCCGGGGGGACACATTTAAGCGCGACACCGGGGGTAGGAACCAAAAAACGGGGGTAGGAACCAAAAAAACGGGCCCCCGTTTCCGGGGGGACTTATTTAAGTGCGACACCGGGGGTAGGAACCAAAAAACGGGGGTAGGAACCAAAAAAACTGGCCCACGTTTCCGGGGGGACCCATTTCAGCGCGACACCGGGGTTAGGAACCAAAAATCGGGGGTAGGAACAAAAAAAACGGGCCCCCATTTCCGGGGGGACTTATTTAAGCGCGACACCGGGGGTAGGAACCAAAAAACGGGGGTAGGAACCAAAAAAACTGGCCCCCGTTTCCGGGGGGACCCATTTCAGCGCGACACCGGGGTTAGGAACCAAAAATCGGGGGTAGGAACAAAAAAAACGGGCCCCCGTTTCGGGGGGTCCAATTTAAGCGCGACACCGGGGGTAGGAACCAAAAAACGGGGGTAGGAACCAAAAAAACGGGCCCATGTTTCCTGGGGGACCCATTTAAGCGCGACACCGGGGGTAGGAAAGAAAAAACAGGGGTAGGAACCAAAAAAACGGGCCCCTGTTTCCGGGGGGACCCATTTAAGAGCGACACCGGGCGTAGAAACCAAAAAACGGAGGTAGGAACCAAAAAAAAGGGCCCCCGTTTCCGGGGGGACCCATTTAAGCGCGACACGGGGGGTAGGAACCAAAAAACGGGGGTAGGAACCAAAAAAATGGGCCCCGTTTCCGGGGGGACACATTTAAGCGCGACACCGGGGGTAGGAACCAAAAAACGGGGGTAGGAACCAAAAAAACGGGCCCCCGTTTCCTGGGGGACTTATTTAAGCGCGACACCGGGGGTAGGAACCAAAAAACGGGGGTAGGAACCAAAAAAACTGGCCCCCATTTCCGGGGGGACCCATTTAAGTGCGACACGGGGGGTAGGAACCAAAAAAAGGGGGTAGGAACCAAAAAAACGGGCCCCCGTTTCCGGGGGGATCCATTTAAGTGCGACACCGGGGGTAGGAACCAAAAAACGGGGGTAGGAACCAAAAAAACGGGCCCCCTTTTCCGGGGGGACCCATTTAAGCGCGACACCGGAGGTAGGAACCGAGAAACGGGGGTAGGAACTAAAAAAACGGGCCCCCGTTTCCGGGGGGACCCATATAAGCGCGACACCGGGGGTAGGAACCAAAAAAAGGTGGTAGGAACCAAAAAAACGGGCCCCCGTTTCCGGGGGGACCCATTTAAGCGCGACACCGGGGGTAAGAACCAAAAAAAGAGGGTAGGAACCAAAAAAATGGGCCCCTGTTTCCTGGGGGACCCATTTAAGCGCGACACCGGGGGTAGGAACCAAAAAACAGGGGTAGGAACCAAAAAAACGGGCCCCTGTTTCCGGGGGGACCCATTTAAGCGCGGCACCGGGGGTAGGAACCAAAAAACGGGGGTAGGAACCAAAAAAACGGGCCCCTGTTTCCTGGGGGACCCATTTAAGCGCGACACCAGGGGTAGGAAACAAAAAACAGGGGTAGGAACCAAAAAAACGGGCCCCTGTTTCCGGTGGGACCCATTTAAGAGCGACACCGGGGATAGGAACCAAAAAACGGGGGTAGGAAGCAAAAAAACGGGCCCCCGTTTCCGGGGGGACCCATTTAAGCGTGACACCGGGGGTAGGAACCAAAAAACGGGGGTAGGAACCAAAAAAACGGGCCCCCGTTTCCGGGGGGACCCATTTAAGCGCGACACCGGGGGTAGGAACCAAAAAATGGGGATAGGAACCAAAAAAAACGGGCCCCCGTTTCCGGGGGGACCCATTTAAGAGCAAAACCGGGGGTAGGAACCAAAAAACGGGGGTAGGAACCAAAAAAACTTGCTCCTTTTTCCGGGGGGACCCATTTAAGCGCGACACCGGGGGTAGGAACCAAAAAACGGGGGTAGGAACCAAAAAAACTTGCCCCTGTTTCCGGGGGGACCCATTTAAGCGCGACACCGGGGGTAGGAACCAAAAAACGGGTATAGGTACCAAAAAAATGGGCCCCCGTTTCCGGGGGAACCCATTTAAGCGCGACACCGGGGTAGGAACCAAAAAACGGGCGTAGGAACCAAAAAAATGGGCCCCGTTTCCGGGGGGACACATTTAAGCGCGACACCGGGGGTAGGAACCAAAAAACGGGGGTAGGAACCAAAAAAACGGGCCCCCGTTTCCGGGGGGACTTATTTAAGTGCGACACCGGTGGTAGGAACCAAAAAACGGGGGTAGGAACCAAAAAAACTGGCCCCCGTTTCCGGGGGGACCCATTTCAGCGCGACACCGGGGTTAGGAACCAAAAATCGGGGGTAGGAACAAAAAAAACGGGCCCCCGTTTCCGGGGGGACTTATTTAAGCGCGACACCGGGGGTAGGAACCAAAAAACGGGGGTAGGAACCAAAAAAACTGGCCCCCGTTTCCGGGGGGACCCATTTCAGCGCGACACCGGGGTTAGGAACAAAAAATCGGGGGTAGGAACAAAAAAAACGGGCCCCCGTTTCGGGGGGTCCAATTTAAGCGCGACACCGGGGGGTAGGAACCAAAAAACGGGGGTAGGAACCAAAAAAACGGGCCCATGTTTCCTGGGGGACCCATTTAAGCGCGACACCGGGGGTAGGAAAGAAAAAACAGGGGTAGGAGCCAAAAAAACGGGCCCCTGTTTCCGGGGGGAAACATTTAAGAGCGACACCTGGGGTAGGAACCAAAAAACGGGGGTAGGAACCAAAAAAACGGGCCCCCGTTTCCGGGGGGACCCATTTAAGCGCGACATGGGGGGTAGGAACCAAAAAAAGGGGGTAGGAACCAAAAAAACGGGCCCCCGTTTCCGGGGGGAACCATTTAAGCGCGACACCGGGGTAGGAACCAAAAAAACGGGGGTAGGAACCAAAAAAAAGGGCCCCCGTTTCCGGGGGGGACCCATTTAAGCGCGACACGGGGGCTAGGAACCAAAAAACGGGGGTAGGAACCAAAAAAATGGGCCCCGTTTCCGGGGGGACACATTTAAGCGCGACACCGGGGGTAGGAACCAAAAAACGGGGGTAGGAAGCAAAAAAACGGGCCCCCGTTTCCAGGGGGACCCATTTAAGCGTGACACCGGGGGTAGGAACCAAAAAACGGGGGTAGGAACCAAAAAAACGGGCCCCCGTTTCCGGGGGGACCCATTTAAGCGCGACACCGGGGGTAGGAACCAAAAAATGGGGATAGGAACCAAAAAAACGGGCCCCCGTTTCCGGGGGGACCCATTTAAGAGCAAAACCGGGGGTAGGAACCAAAAAACGGGGGTAGGAACCAAAAAAACTTGACCCTGTTTCCGGGGGGACCCATTTAAGCGCGACACCGGGGGTAGGAACCAAAAAACGGGGGTAGGAACCAAAAAAACGGGCCCCCGTTTCCGGGGGGACTTATTTAAGTGCGACACCGGGGGTAGGAACCAAAAAACGGGGGTAGGAACCAAAAAAACTGGCCCCCGTTTCCGGGGGGACCCATTTCAGCGCGACACCGGGGTTAGGAACCAAAAATCGGGGGTAGGAACAAAAAAAACGGGCCCCCGTTTCCGGGGGGACTTATTTAAGCGCGACACCGGGGGTAGGAACCAAAAAACGGGGGTAGGAACCAAAAAAACTGGCCCCCGTTTCCGGGGGGACCCATTTCAGCGCGACACCGGGGTTAGGAACCAAAAATCGGGGGTAGGAACAAAAAAAACGGGCCCCCGTTTCTGGGGGTCCAATTTAAGCGCGACACCGGGGGTAGGAACCAAAAAACGGGGGTAGGAACCAAAAAAACTTGCCCCTGTTTCCGGGGGGACCCATTTAAGCGCGACACCGGGGGTAGGAACCAAAAAACGGGTATAGGTACCAAAAAAATGGGCCCCCGTTTCCGGGGGAACCCATTTAAGCGCGACACCGGGGTAGGAACCAAAAAACGGGCGTAGGAACCAAAAAAATGGGCCCCGTTTCCGGGGGGACACATTTAAGCGCGACACCGGGGTTAGGAACCAAAAAACGGGGGTAGGAACCAAAAAAACGGGCCCCCGTTTCCGGGGGGACTTATTTAAGTGCGACACCGGGGGTAGGAACCAAAAAACGGGGGTAGGAACCAAAAAAACTGGCCCCCGTTTCCGGGGGGACCCATTTCAGCGCGACACCGGGGTTAGGAACCAAAAATCGGGGGTAGGAACAAAAAAAACGGGCCCCCGTTTCCGGGGGGACTTATTTAAGCGCGACACCGGGGGTAGGAACCAAAAAACGGGGGTAGGAACCAAAAAAACTGGCCCCCGTTTCCGGGGGGACCCATTTCAACGCGACACCGGGGTTAGGAACCAAAAATCGGGGGTAGGAACAAAAAAAACGGGCCCCCGTTTCGGGGGGTCCAATTTAAGCGCGACACCGGGGGTAGGAACCAAAAAACGGGGGTAGGAACCAAAAAAACGGGCCCATGTTTCCTGGGGGACCCATTTAAGCGCGACACCGGGGTTAGGAACAAAAAATCGGGGGTAGGAACAAAAAAAACGGGCCCCCGTTTCGGGGGGTCCAATTTAAGCGCGACACCGGGGGTAGGAACCAAAAAACGGGGGTAGGAACCAAAAAAACGGGCCCATGTTTCCTGGGGGACCCATTTAAGCGCGACACCGGGGGTAGGAAAGAAAAAACAGGGGTAGGAGCCAAAAAAACGGGCCCCTGTTTCCGGGGGGAAACATTTAAGAGCGACACCTGGGGTAGGAACCAAAAAACGGGGGTAGGAACCAAAAAAACGGGCCCCCGTTTCCGGGGGGACCCATTTAAGCGCGACATGGGGGGTAGGAACCAAAAAAAGGGGGTAGGAACCAAAAAAACGGGCCCCCGTTTCCGGGGGGAACCATTTAAGCGCGACACCGGGGTAGGAACCAAAAAAACGGGGGTAGGAACCAAAAAAAAGGGCCCCCGTTTCCGGGGGGGACCCATTTAAGCGCGACACGGGGGCTAGGAACCAAAAAACGGGGGTAGGAACCAAAAAAATGGGCCCCGTTTCCGGGGGGACACATTTAAGCGCGACACCGGGGGTAGGAACCAAAAAACGGGGGTAGGAAGCAAAAAAACGGGCCCCCGTTTCCAGGGGGACCCATTTAAGCGTGACACCGGGGGTAGGAACCAAAAAACGGGGGTAGGAACCAAAAAAACGGGCCCCCGTTTCCGGGGGGACCCATTTAAGCGCGACACCGGGGGTAGGAACCAAAAAATGGGGATAGGAACCAAAAAAACGGGCCCCCGTTTCCGGGGGGACCCATTTAAGAGCAAAACCGGGGGTAGGAACCAAAAAACGGGGGTAGGAACCAAAAAAACTTGACCCTGTTTCCGGGGGGACCCATTTAAGCGCGACACCGGGGGTAGGAACCAAAAAACGGGGGTAGGAACCAAAAAAACGGGCCCATGTTTCCTGGGGGACCCATTTAAGCGCGACACCGGGGGTAGGAAAGAAAAAACAGGGGTAGGAGCCAAAAAAACGGGCCCCTGTTTCCGGGGGGAAACATTTAAGAGCGACACCTGGGGTAGGAACCAAAAAACGGGGGTAGGAACCAAAAAAACGGGCCCCCGTTTCCGGGGGGACCCATTTAAGCGCGACATGGGGGGTAGGAACCAAAAAAAGGGGGTAGGAACCAAAAAAACGGGCCCCCGTTTCCGGGGGGAACCATTTAAGCGCGACACCGGGGTAGGAACCAAAAAAACGGGGGTAGGAACCAAAAAAAAGGGCCCCCGTTTCCGGGGGGGACCCATTTAAGCGCGACACGGGGGCTAGGAACCAAAAAACGGGGGTAGGAACCAAAAAAATGGGCCCCGTTTCCGGGGGGACACATTTAAGCGCGACACCGGGGGTAGGAACCAAAAAACGGGGGTAGGAAGCAAAAAAACGGGCCCCCGTTTCCAGGGGGACCCATTTAAGCGTGACACCGGGGGTAGGAACCAAAAAACGGGGGTAGGAACCAAAAAAACGGGCCCCCGTTTCCGGGGGGACCCATTTAAGCGCGACACCGGGGGTAGGAACCAAAAAATGGGGATAGGAACCAAAAAAACGGGCCCCCGTTTCCGGGGGGACCCATTTAAGAGCAAAACCGGGGGTAGGAACCAAAAAACGGGGGTAGGAACCAAAAAAACTTGACCCTGTTTCCGGGGGGACCCATTTAAGCGCGACACCGGGGGTAGGAACCAAAAAACGGGGGTAGGAACCAAAAAAACGGGCCCCCGTTTCCGGGGGGACTTATTTAAGTGCGACACCGGGGGTAGGAACCAAAAAACGGGGGTAGGAACCAAAAAAACTGGCCCCCGTTTCCGGGGGGACCCATTTCAGCGCGACACCGGGGTTAGGAACCAAAAATCGGGGGTAGGAACAAAAAAAACGGGCCCCCGTTTCCGGGGGGACTTATTTAAGCGCGACACCGGGGGTAGGAACCAAAAAACGGGGGTAGGAACCAAAAAAACTGGCCCCCGTTTCCGGGGGGACCCATTTCAGCGCGACACCGGGGTTAGGAACCAAAAATCGGGGGTAGGAACAAAAAAAACGGGCCCCCGTTTCCGGGGGGACTTATTTAAGTGCGACACCGGTGGTAGGAACCAAAAAACGGGGGTAGGAACCAAAAAAACTGGCCCCCGTTTCCGGGGGGACCCATTTCAGCGCGACACCGGGGTTAGGAACCAAAAATCGGGGGTAGGAACAAAAAAAACGGGCCCCCGTTTCCGGGGGGACTTATTTAAGCGCGACACCGGGGGTAGGAACCAAAAAACGGGGGTAGGAACCAAAAAAACTGGCCCCCGTTTCCGGGGGGACCCATTTCAGCGCGACACCGGGGTTAGGAACAAAAAATCGGGGGTAGGAACAAAAAAAACGGGCCCCCGTTTCGGGGGGTCCAATTTAAGCGCGACACCGGGGGGTAGGAACCAAAAAACGGGGGTAGGAACCAAAAAAACGGGCCCATGTTTCCTGGGGGACCCATTTAAGCGCGACACCGGGGGTAGGAAAGAAAAAACAGGGGTAGGAGCCAAAAAAACGGGCCCCTGTTTCCGGGGGGAAACATTTAAGAGCGACACCTGGGGTAGGAACCAAAAAACGGGGGTAGGAACCAAAAAAACGGGCCCCCGTTTCCGGGGGGACCCATTTAAGCGCGACATGGGGGGTAGGAACCAAAAAAAGGGGGTAGGAACCAAAAAAACGGGCCCCCGTTTCCGGGGGGAACCATTTAAGCGCGACACCGGGGTAGGAACCAAAAAAACGGGGGTAGGAACCAAAAAAAAGGGCCCCCGTTTCCGGGGGGGACCCATTTAAGCGCGACACGGGGGCTAGGAACCAAAAAACGGGGGTAGGAACCAAAAAAATGGGCCCCGTTTCCGGGGGGACACATTTAAGCGCGACACCGGGGGTAGGAACCAAAAAACGGGGGTAGGAAGCAAAAAAACGGGCCCCCGTTTCCAGGGGGACCCATTTAAGCGTGACACCGGGGGTAGGAACCAAAAAACGGGGGTAGGAACCAAAAAAACGGGCCCCCGTTTCCGGGGGGACCCATTTAAGCGCGACACCGGGGGTAGGAACCAAAAAATGGGGATAGGAACCAAAAAAACGGGCCCCCGTTTCCGGGGGGACCCATTTAAGAGCAAAACCGGGGGTAGGAACCAAAAAACGGGGGTAGGAACCAAAAAAACTTGACCCTGTTTCCGGGGGGACCCATTTAAGCGCGACACCGGGGGTAGGAACCAAAAAACGGGGGTAGGAACCAAAAAAACGGGCCCCCGTTTCCGGGGGGACTTATTTAAGTGCGACACCGGGGGTAGGAACCAAAAAACGGGGGTAGGAACCAAAAAAACTGGCCCCCGTTTCCGGGGGGACCCATTTCAGCGCGACACCGGGGTTAGGAACCAAAAATCGGGGGTAGGAACAAAAAAAACGGGCCCCCGTTTCCGGGGGGACTTATTTAAGCGCGACACCGGGGGTAGGAACCAAAAAACGGGGGTAGGAACCAAAAAAACTGGCCCCCGTTTCCGGGGGGACCCATTTCAGCGCGACACCGGGGTTAGGAACCAAAAATCGGGGGTAGGAACAAAAAAAACGGGCCCCCGTTTCTGGGGGTCCAATTTAAGCGCGACACCGGGGGTAGGAACCAAAAAACGGGGGTAGGAACCAAAAAAACTTGCCCCTGTTTCCGGGGGGACCCATTTAAGCGCGACACCGGGGGTAGGAACCAAAAAACGGGTATAGGTACCAAAAAAATGGGCCCCCGTTTCCGGGGGAACCCATTTAAGCGCGACACCGGGGTAGGAACCAAAAAACGGGCGTAGGAACCAAAAAAATGGGCCCCGTTTCCGGGGGGACACATTTAAGCGCGACACCGGGGTTAGGAACCAA
Organism: Alligator mississippiensis; assembly: GCF_030867095.1. Lineage (NCBI taxonomy): Eukaryota > Metazoa > Chordata > Crocodylia > Alligatoridae > Alligator > Alligator mississippiensis. Next base: position 23,173 of record NW_026775341.1, on the reverse strand, counting down.
AAAACGGGGGTAGGAACCAAAAAAACGGGCCCCCGTTTCCGGGGGGACTTATTTAAGTGCGACACCGGGGGTAGGAACCAAAAAACGGGGGTAGGAACCAAAAAAACTGGCCCCCGTTTCCGGGGGGACCCATTTCAGCGCGACACCGGGGTTAGGAACCAAAAATCGGGGGTAGGAACAAAAAAAACGGGCCCCCGTTTCCGGGGGGACTTATTTAAGCGCGACACCGGGGGTAGGAACCAAAAAACGGGGGTAGGAACCAAAAAAACTGGCCCCCGTTTCCGGGGGGACCCATTTCAACGCGACACCGGGGTTAGGAACCAAAAATCGGGGGTAGGAACAAAAAAAACGGGCCCCCGTTTCGGGGGGTCCAATTTAAGCGCGACACCGGGGGTAGGAACCAAAAAACGGGGGTAGGAACCAAAAAAACGGGCCCATGTTTCCTGGGGGACCCATTTAAGCGCGACACCGGGGTTAGGAACAAAAAATCGGGGGTAGGAACAAAAAAAACGGGCCCCCGTTTCGGGGGGTCCAATTTAAGCGCGACACCGGGGGTAGGAACCAAAAAACGGGGGTAGGAACCAAAAAAACGGGCCCATGTTTCCTGGGGGACCCATTTAAGCGCGACACCGGGGGTAGGAAAGAAAAAACAGGGGTAGGAGCCAAAAAAACGGGCCCCTGTTTCCGGGGGGAAACATTTAAGAGCGACACCTGGGGTAGGAACCAAAAAACGGGGGTAGGAACCAAAAAAACGGGCCCCCGTTTCCGGGGGGACCCATTTAAGCGCGACATGGGGGGTAGGAACCAAAAAAAGGGGGTAGGAACCAAAAAAACGGGCCCCCGTTTCCGGGGGGAACCATTTAAGCGCGACACCGGGGTAGGAACCAAAAAAACGGGGGTAGGAACCAAAAAAAAGGGCCCCCGTTTCCGGGGGGGACCCATTTAAGCGCGACACGGGGGCTAGGAACCAAAAAACGGGGGTAGGAACCAAAAAAATGGGCCCCGTTTCCGGGGGGACACATTTAAGCGCGACACCGGGGGTAGGAACCAAAAAACGGGGGTAGGAAGCAAAAAAACGGGCCCCCGTTTCCAGGGGGACCCATTTAAGCGTGACACCGGGGGTAGGAACCAAAAAACGGGGGTAGGAACCAAAAAAACGGGCCCCCGTTTCCGGGGGGACCCATTTAAGCGCGACACCGGGGGTAGGAACCAAAAAATGGGGATAGGAACCAAAAAAACGGGCCCCCGTTTCCGGGGGGACCCATTTAAGAGCAAAACCGGGGGTAGGAACCAAAAAACGGGGGTAGGAACCAAAAAAACTTGACCCTGTTTCCGGGGGGACCCATTTAAGCGCGACACCGGGGGTAGGAACCAAAAAACGGGGGTAGGAACCAAAAAAACGGGCCCATGTTTCCTGGGGGACCCATTTAAGCGCGACACCGGGGGTAGGAAAGAAAAAACAGGGGTAGGAGCCAAAAAAACGGGCCCCTGTTTCCGGGGGGAAACATTTAAGAGCGACACCTGGGGTAGGAACCAAAAAACGGGGGTAGGAACCAAAAAAACGGGCCCCCGTTTCCGGGGGGACCCATTTAAGCGCGACATGGGGGGTAGGAACCAAAAAAAGGGGGTAGGAACCAAAAAAACGGGCCCCCGTTTCCGGGGGGAACCATTTAAGCGCGACACCGGGGTAGGAACCAAAAAAACGGGGGTAGGAACCAAAAAAAAGGGCCCCCGTTTCCGGGGGGGACCCATTTAAGCGCGACACGGGGGCTAGGAACCAAAAAACGGGGGTAGGAACCAAAAAAATGGGCCCCGTTTCCGGGGGGACACATTTAAGCGCGACACCGGGGGTAGGAACCAAAAAACGGGGGTAGGAAGCAAAAAAACGGGCCCCCGTTTCCAGGGGGACCCATTTAAGCGTGACACCGGGGGTAGGAACCAAAAAACGGGGGTAGGAACCAAAAAAACGGGCCCCCGTTTCCGGGGGGACCCATTTAAGCGCGACACCGGGGGTAGGAACCAAAAAATGGGGATAGGAACCAAAAAAACGGGCCCCCGTTTCCGGGGGGACCCATTTAAGAGCAAAACCGGGGGTAGGAACCAAAAAACGGGGGTAGGAACCAAAAAAACTTGACCCTGTTTCCGGGGGGACCCATTTAAGCGCGACACCGGGGGTAGGAACCAAAAAACGGGGGTAGGAACCAAAAAAACGGGCCCCCGTTTCCGGGGGGACTTATTTAAGTGCGACACCGGGGGTAGGAACCAAAAAACGGGGGTAGGAACCAAAAAAACTGGCCCCCGTTTCCGGGGGGACCCATTTCAGCGCGACACCGGGGTTAGGAACCAAAAATCGGGGGTAGGAACAAAAAAAACGGGCCCCCGTTTCCGGGGGGACTTATTTAAGCGCGACACCGGGGGTAGGAACCAAAAAACGGGGGTAGGAACCAAAAAAACTGGCCCCCGTTTCCGGGGGGACCCATTTCAGCGCGACACCGGGGTTAGGAACCAAAAATCGGGGGTAGGAACAAAAAAAACGGGCCCCCGTTTCTGGGGGTCCAATTTAAGCGCGACACCGGGGGTAGGAACCAAAAAACGGGGGTAGGAACCAAAAAAACTTGCCCCTGTTTCCGGGGGGACCCATTTAAGCGCGACACCGGGGGTAGGAACCAAAAAACGGGTATAGGTACCAAAAAAATGGGCCCCCGTTTCCGGGGGAACCCATTTAAGCGCGACACCGGGGTAGGAACCAAAAAACGGGCGTAGGAACCAAAAAAATGGGCCCCGTTTCCGGGGGGACACATTTAAGCGCGACACCGGGGTTAGGAACCAAAAAACGGGGGTAGGAACCAAAAAAACGGGCCCCCGTTTCCGGGGGGACTTATTTAAGTGCGACACCGGGGGTAGGAACCAAAAAACGGGGGTAGGAACCAAAAAAACTGGCCCCCGTTTCCGGGGGGACCCATTTCAGCGCGACACCGGGGTTAGGAACCAAAAATCGGGGGTAGGAACAAAAAAAACGGGCCCCCGTTTCCGGGGGGACTTATTTAAGCGCGACACCGGGGGTAGGAACCAAAAAACGGGGGTAGGAACCAAAAAAACTGGCCCCCGTTTCCGGGGGGACCCATTTCAACGCGACACCGGGGTTAGGAACCAAAAATCGGGGGTAGGAACAAAAAAAACGGGCCCCCGTTTCGGGGGGTCCAATTTAAGCGCGACACCGGGGGTAGGAACCAAAAAACGGGGGTAGGAACCAAAAAAACGGGCCCATGTTTCCTGGGGGACCCATTTAAGCGCGACACCGGGGGTAGGAAAGAAAAAACAGGGGTAGGAACCAAAAAAACGGGCCCCTGTTTCCGGGGGGACCCATTTAAGAGCGACACCGGGGGTAGGAACCAAAAAACGAGGGTAGGAACCAAAAAAAACGGGCCCCCGTTTCCGTGGGGAAACATTTAAGAGCGACACCTGGGGTAGGAACCAAAAAACGGGGGTAGGAACCAAAAAAACGGGCCCCCGTTTCCGGGGGCACCCATTTAAGCGCGACATGGGGGGTAGGAACCAAAAAAAGGGGGTAGGAACCAAAAAAACGGGCCCCCGTTTCCGGGGGGAACCATTTAAGCGCGACACCGGGGTAGGAACCAAAAAAACGGGGGTAGGAACCAAAAAAAAGGGCCCCCGTTTCCGGGGGGGACCCATTTAAGCGCGACACGGGGGGTAGGAACCAAAAAACGGGGGTAGGAACCAAAAAAATGGGCCCCGTTTCCGGGGGGACACATTTAAGCGCGACACCGGGGGTAGGAACCAAAAAACGGGGGTAGGAAGCAAAAAAACGGGCCCCCGTTTCCAGGGGGACCCATTTAAGCGTGACACCGGGGGTAGGAACCAAAAAACGGGGGTAGGAACCAAAAAAACGGGCCCCCGTTTCCGGGGGGACCCATTTAAGCGCGACACCGGGGGTAGGAACCAAAAAATGGGGATAGGAACCAAAAAAACGGGCCCCCGTTTCCGGGGGGACCCATTTAAGAGCAAAACCGGGGGTAGGAACCAAAAAACGGGGGTAGGAACCAAAAAAACTTGACCCTGTTTCCGGGGGGACCCATTTAAGCGCGACACCGGGGGTAGGAACCAAAAAACGGGGGTAGGAACCAAAAAAACCGGCCCCCGTTTCCTGGGGGACTTATTTAAGTGCGACACCGGGGGTAGGAACCAAAAAACGGGGGTAGGAACCAAAAAAACTGGCCCCCGTTTCCGGGGGGACCCATTTCAGCGCGACACCGGGGTTAGGAACCAAAAATCGGGGGTAGGAACAAAAAAAACGGGCCCCCGTTTCCGGGGGGACTTATTTAAGCGCGACACCGGGGGTAGGAACCAAAAAACGGGGGTAGGAACCAAAAAAACTGGCCCCCGTTTCCGGGGGGACCCATTTCAGCGCGACACCGGGGTTAGGAACCAAAAATCGGGGGTAGGAACAAAAAAAACGGGCCCCCGTTTCTGGGGGTCCAATTTAAGCGCGACACCGGGGGTAGGAACCAAAAAACGGGGGTAGGAACCAAAAAAACTTGCCCCTGTTTCCGGGGGGACCCATTTAAGCGCGACACCGGGGGTAGGAACCAAAAAACGGGTATAGGTACCAAAAAAATGGGCCCCCGTTTCCGGGGGAACCCATTTAAGCGCGACACCGGGGTAGGAACCAAAAAACGGGCGTAGGAACCAAAAAAATGGGCCCCGTTTCCGGGGGGACACATTTAAGCGCGACACCGGGGTTAGGAACCAAAAAACGGGGGTAGGAACCAAAAAAACGGGCCCCCGTTTCCGGGGGGACTTATTTAAGTGCGACACCGGGGGTAGGAACCAAAAAACGGGGGTAGGAACCAAAAAAACTGGCCCCAGTTTCCGGGGGGACCCATTTCAGCGCGACACCGGGGTTAGGAACCAAAAATCGGGGGTAGGAACAAAAAAAACGGGCCCCCGTTTCCGGGGGGACTTATTTAAGCGCGACACCGGGGGTAGGAACCAAAAAACGGGGGTAGGAACCAAAAAAACTGGCCCCCGTTTCCGGGGGGACCCATTTCAGCGCGACACCGGGGTTAGGAACCAAAAATCGGGGGTAGGAACAAAAAAAACGGGCCCCCGTTTCGGGGGGTCCAATTTAAGCGCGACACCGGGGGTAGGAACCAAAAAACGGGGGTAGGAACCAAAAAAACGGGCCCATGTTTCCTGGGGGACCCATTTAAGCGCGACACCGGGGGTAGGAAAGAAAAAACAGGGGTAGGAACCAAAAAAACGGGCCCCTGTTTCCGGGGGGACCCATTTAATAGCGACACCGGGCGTAGGAACCAAAAAACGGAGGTAGGAACCAAAAAAACGGGCCCCCGTTTCCGGGGGGACCCATTTAAGAGCGACACCGCGGGTAGGAACCAAAAAACGAGGGTAGGAACCAAAAAAAACGGGCCCCCGTTTCCGTGGGGAAACATTTAAGAGCGACACCTGGGGTAGGAACCAAAAAACGGGGGTAGGAACCAAAAAAACGGGCCCCCGTTTCCGGGGGGACCCATTTAAGCGCGACATGGGGGGTAGGAACCAAAAAAAGGGGGTAGGAACCAAAAAAACGGGCCCCCGTTACCGGGGGGAACCATTTAAGCGCGACACCGGGGTAGGAACCAAAAAAACGGGGGTAGGAACCAAAAAAAAGGGCCCCCGTTTCCGGGGGGGACCCATTTAAGCGCGACACGGGGGGTAGGAACCAAAAAAAGGGGGTAGGAACCAAAAAAACGGGCCCCCGTTTCCGGGGGGACCCATTTAAGCGCGACACCGGGGGTAGGAACCAAAAAACGGGGGTAGGAACCAAAAAAACGGGCCCCCTTTTCCGGGGGGACCCATTTAAGCGCGACACCGGAGGTAGGAACCAAAAAAAGGGGGTAGGAACCAAAAAAACGGGCCCCCGTTTCCGGGGGGACCCATTTAAGCGCGACACCGGGGGTAAGAACCAAAAAAAGAGGGTAGGAACCAAAAAAATGGGCCCCTGTTTCCTGTGGGACCCATTTAAGCGCGACACCGGGGGTAGAAACCAAAAAACGGGGGTAGGAACCAAAAAAAATGGCCCCCGTTTCCGGGGGGACCCATTTCAGCGCGACACCGGGGTTAGGAACCAAAAATCGGGGGTAGGAACAAAAAAAACGGGCCCCCGTTTCCGGGGGGACTTATTTAAGCGCGACACCGGGGGTAGGAACCAAAAAACGGGGGTAGGAACCAAAAAAACTGGCCCCCGTTTCCGGGGGGACCCATTTCAGCGCGACACCGGGGTTAGGAACCAAAAATCGGGGGTAGGAACAAAAAAAACGGGCCCCCGTTTCGGGAGGTCCAATTTAAGCGCGACACCGGGGGTAGGAACCAAAAAACGGGGGTAGGAACCAAAAAAACGGGCCCCCGTTTCCGGGGGGACCCTTTTAAGCGCGACACCGGGGGTAAGAACCAAAAAAAGAGGGTAGGAACCAAAAAAATGGGCCCCTGTTTCCTGGGGGACCCATTTAAGCGCGACACCGGGGGTAGGAACCAAAAAACAGGGGTAGGAACCAAAAAAACGGGACCCTGTTTCCGGGGGGACCCATTTAAGCGCGGCACCGGGGGTAGGAACCAAAAAACGGGGGTAGGAACCAAAAAAACGGGCCCCTGTTTCCTGGGGGACCCATTTAAGCGCGACACCAGGGGTAGGAAACAAAAAACAGGGGTAGGAACCAAAAAAACGGGCCCCTGTTTCCGGGGGGACCCATTTAAGAGCGACACCGGGGATAGGAACCAAAAAACGGGGGTAGGAACCAAAAAAACGGGCCCCCGTTTCCGGGGGGACCCATTTAAGCGTGACACCGGGGGTAGGAACCAAAAAACGGGGGTAGGAACCAAAAAAACGGGCCCCCGTTTCCGGGGGGACCCATGTAAGCGCGACACCGGGGGTAGGAACCAAAAAATGGGGATAGGAACCAAAAAAACGGGCCCCCGTTTCCGGGGGGACCCATTTAAGAGCAAAACCGGGGGTAGGAACCAAAAAACGGGGGTAGGAACCAAAAAAACTTGCTCCTTTTTCCGGGGGGACCCATTTAAGCGCGACACCGGGGGTAGGAACCAAAAAACGGGGGTAGGAACCAAAAATCTTGCCCCTGTTTCCGGGGGGACCCATTTAAGCGCGACACCGGGGGTAGGAACCAAAAAACGGGTATAGGTACCAAAAAAATGGGCCCCCGTTTCCGGGGGAACCCATTTAAGCGCGACACCGGGGTAGGAACCAAAAAACGGGCGTAGGAACCAAAAAAATGGGCCCCGTTTCCGGGGGGACACATTTAAGCGCGACACCGGGGGTAGGAACCAAAAAACGGGGGTAGGAACCAAAAAAACGGGCCCCCTTTTCCGGGGGGACTTATTTAAGTGCGACACCGGGGGTAGGAACCAAAAAACGGGGGTAGGAACCAAAAAAACTGGCCCCCGTTTCCGGGGGGACCCATTTCAGCGCGACACCGGGGTTAGGAACCAAAAATCGGGGGTAGGAACAAAAAAAACGGGCCCCCATTTCCGGGGGGACTTATTTAAGCGCGACACCGGGGGTAGGAACCAAAAAACGGGGGTAGGAACCAAAAAAACGGGCCCCCGTTTCCGGGGGGACCCATTTCAGCGCGACACCGGGGTTAGGAACCAAAAATCGGGGGTAGGAACAAAAAAAACGGGCCCCCGTTTCGGGGGGTCCAATTTAAGCGCGACACCGGGGGTAGGAACCAAAAAACGGGGGTAGGAACCAAAAAAACGGGCCCATGTTTCCTGGGGGACCCATTTAAGCACGACACCGGAGGTAGGAAAGAAAAAACAGGGGTAGGAACCAAAAAAACGGGCCCCTGTTTCCGGGGGGACCCATTTAAGAGCGACACCGGGCGTAGAAACCAAAAAACGGAGGTAGGAACCAAAAAAACGGGCCCCTGTTTCAGGGGGGACCCATTTAAGAGCGACACCGGGGGTAGGAACCAAAAAAAGGGGGTAGGAACCAAAAAAACGGGCCCCCGTTTCCGGGGGGACCCATTTAAGCGCGACACCGGGGGTAGGTACCAAAAAACGGGGGTAGGTACCAAAAAAACGGGCCCCCGTTTCCGGAGGAACCCATTTAAGCGCGACACCGGGGTAGGAACCAAAAAACAGGGGTAGGAACCAAAAAAATGGGCCCCGTTTCAGGGGGAACCCATTTAAGCGCGACACCGGGGTAGGAACCAAAAAACAGGGGTAGGAACCAAAAAAATGGGCCCTGTTTCCGGGGGGACCCATTTAAGCGCGACACCGGGGGTAGGAACCAAAGAACGGAGGTAGGAACCAAAAAAACGGGCCCCCGTTTCCGGGAGGACCCATTTAAGCGCGACACCGGGGGTAGGAACCAAAAAACGGGGGTAGGAACCAAAAAAAACGGGCCCCCGTTTCCGTGGGGAAACATTTAAGAGCGACACCTGGGGTAGGAACCAAAAAACGGGGGTAGGAACCAAAAAAACGGGCCCCCGTTTCCGGGGGGACTCATTTAAGCGCGACACCGGGTTAGGAACCAAAAAACAGGGGTAGGAACCAAAAAAATGGGCCCCGTTTCAGGGGGAACCCATTTAAGCGCGACACCGGGGTAAAAACCAAAAAACAGGGGTAGGAACCAAAAAAACGGGCCCCTGTTTCCTGGGGGACCCATTTAAGCGCGACACCGGGGGTAGGAACCAAAAAACGGGGATAGGTTCCAAAAAAACGGGCCCCCGTTTCCGGGGGAACCCATTTAAGCGCGACACCGGGGTAGGAACCAAAAAACGGGGGTAGGAACCAAAAAAATGGGCCCCGTTTCCGGGGGGACACATTTAAGCGCGACACCGGGGGTAGGAACCAAAAAACGGGGGTAGGAACCAAAAACACGGGCCCCCGTTTCCGGGGGGACTTATTTAAGCGCGACACCGGGGGTAGGAACCAAAAAACGGGGGTAGGAACCAAAAAAACTGGCCCCCATTTCCGGGGGGACCCATTTCAGCGCGACACCGGGGTTAGGAACCAAAAATCGGGGGTAGGAACAAAAAAAACGGGCCCCCGTTTCGGGGGGTCCAATTTAAGCGCGACACCGGGGGTAGGAACCAAAAAATGGGGATAGGAACCAAAAAAACGGGCCCCCGTTTCCGGGGGGACCCATTTAAGAGTAAAACCGGGGGTAGGAACCAAAAAACGGGGGTAGGAACCAAAAAAACTTGCCCCTGTTTCCGGGGGGACCCATTTAAGCGCGACACCGGGGGTAGGAACCAAAAAACGGGTATAGGTACCAAAAAAATGGGCCCCCGTTTCCGGGGGAACCCATTTAAGCGCGACACCGGGGTAGGAACCAAAAAACGGGCGTAGGAACCAAAAAAATGGGCCCCGTTTCCGGGGGGACACATTTAAGCGCGACACCGGGGTTAGGAACCAAAAAACGGGGGTAGGAACCAAAAAAACTGGCCCCCGTTTCCGGGGGGACCCATTTCAGCGCGACACCGGGGTTAGGAACCAAAAATCGGGGGTAGGAACAAAAAAAACGGGCCCCCGTTTCGGGGGGTCCAATTTAAGCGCGACACCGGGGGTAGGAACCAAAAAACGGGGGTAGGAACCAAAAAAACGGGCCCATGTTTCCTGGGGGACCCATTTAAGCGCGACACCGGGGGTAGGAAAGAAAAAACAGGGGTAGGAACCAAAAAAACGGGCCCCTGTTTCCGGGGGGACCCATTTAAGAGCGACACCGGGCGTAGGAACCAAAAAACGGAGGTAGGAACCAAAAAAACGGGCCCCCGTTTCCGGGGGGACCCATTTAAGAGCGACACCGGGGGTAGGAACCAAAAAACGAGGGTAGGAACCAAAAAAAACGGGCCCCCGTTTCCGTGGGGAAACATTTAAGAGCGACACCGGGGTTAGGAACCAAAAAACGGGGGTAGGAACCAAAAAAACGGGCCCCCTTTTCCGGGGGGACCCATTTAAGCGCGACACCGGAGGTAGGAACCAAAAAAAGGGGGTAGGAACCAAAAAAACGGGCCCCCGTTTCCGTGGGGACCCATTTAAGCGCGACACCGGGGTTAGGAACCAAAAAACGGGGGTAGGAACCAAAAAAACGGGCCCCCTTTTCCGGGGGGACCCATTTAAGCGCGACACCGGAGGTAGGAACCAAAAAAAGGGGGTAGGAACCAAAAAAAACGGGCCCCCGTTTCCGTGGGGAAACATTTAAGAGCGACACCTGGGGTAGGAACCAAAAAAACGGGCCCCCGTTTCCGGGGGGACCCATTTAAGCGCGACATGGGGGGTAGGAACCAAAAAAAGGGGGTAGGAACCAAAAAAACGGGCCCCCGTTTCCGGGGGGAACCATTTAAGCGCGACACCGGGGTAGGAACCAAAAAAACGGGGGTAGGAACCAAAAAAAAGGGCCCCCGTTTCCGGGGGGGACCCATTTAAGCGCGACACGGGGGGTAGGAACCAAAAAAAGGGGGTAGGAACCAAAAAAACGGGCCCCCGTTTCCGGGGGGACCCATTTAAGCGCGACACCGGGGTTAGGAACCAAAAAACGGGGGTAGGAACCAAAAAAACGGGCCCCCTTTTCCGGGGGGACCCATTTAAGCGCGACACCGGAGGTAGGAACCAAAAAAAGGGGGTAGGAACCAAAAAAACGGGCCCCCGTTTCCGGGGGGACCCATTTAAGCGCGACACCGGGGGTAAGAACCAAAAAAAGAGGGTAGGAACCAAAAAAATGGGCCCCCGTTTCCTGGGGGACCCATTTAAGCGCGACACCGGGGGTAGGAACCAAAAAACGGGGGTAGGAACCAAAAAAACTGGCCCCCGTTTCCGGGGGGACCCATTTCAGCGCGACACCGGGGTTAGGAACCAAAAATCGGGGGTAGGAACAAAAAAAACGGGCCCCCGTTTCCGGGGGGACTTATTTAAGCGCGACACCGGGGGTAGGAACCAAAAAACGGGGGTAGGAACCAAAAAAACGGGCCCCCGTTTCCGGGGGGACCCTTTTAAGCGCGACACCGGGGGTAAGAACCAAAAAAAGAGGGTAGGAACCAAAAAAATGGGCCCCTGTTTCCTGGGGGACCCATTTAAGCGCGACACCGGGGGTAGGAACCAAAAAACAGGGGTAGGAACCAAAAAAACGGGCCCCTGTTTCCGGGGGGACCCATTTAAGCGCGGCACCGGGGGTAGGAACCAAAAAACGGGGGTAGGAACCAAAAAAACGGGCCCCTGTTTCCTGGGGGACCCATTTAAGCGCGACACCAGGGGTAGGAAACAAAAAACAGGGGTAGGAACCAAAAAAACGGGCCCCTGTTTCCGGGGGGACCCATTTAAGAGCGACACCGGGGATAGGAACCAAAAAACGGGGGTAGGAACCAAAAAAACGGGCCCCCGTTTCCGGGGGGACCCATTTAAGCGTGACACCGGGGGTAGGAACCAAAAAACGGGGGTAGGAACCAAAAAAACGGGCCCCCGTTTCCGGGGGGACCCATTTAAGCGCGACACCGGGGGTAGGAACCAAAAAATGGGGATAGGAACCAAAAAAACGGGCCCCCGTTTCCGGGGGGACCCATTTAAGAGCAAAACCGGGGGTAGGAACCAAAAAACGGGGGTAGGAACCAAAAAAACTTGACCCTGTTTCCGGGGGGACCCATTTAAGCGCGACACCGGGGGTAGGAACCAAAAAACGGGGGTAGGAACCAAAAAAACGGGCCCCCGTTTCCTGGGGGACTTATTTAAGTGCGACACCGGGGGTAGGAACCAAAAAACGGGGGTAGGAACCAAAAAACTGGCCCCCCGTTTCCGGGGGGACCCATTTCAGCGCGACACCGGGGTTAGGAACCAAAAATCGGGGGGTAGGAACAAAAAAAAACGGGCCCCCCGTTTCCGGGGGGACTTATTTAAGCGCGACACCGGGGGTAGGAACCAAAAACGGGGGTAGGAACCAAAAAAACTGGCCCCCGTTTCCGGGGGGACCCATTTCAGCGCGACACCGGGGTTAGGAACCAAAAATCGGGGGTAGGAACAAAAAAAACGGGCCCCCGTTTCTGGGGGTCCAATTTAAGCGCGACACCGGGGGTAGGAACCAAAAAACGGGGGTAGGAACCAAAAAAACTTGCCCCTGTTTCCGGGGGGACCCATTTAAGCGCGACACCGGGGGTAGGAACCAAAAACGGGTATAGGTACCAAAAAATGGGCCCCCGTTTCCGGGGAACCCATTTAAGCGCGACACCGGGGTAGGAACCAAAAAACGGGCGTAGGAACCAAAAAAATGGGCCCCGTTTCCGGGGGACACATTTAAGCGCGACACCGGGGTTAGGAACCAAAAACGGGGTAGGAACCAAAAAAACGGGCCCCGTTTCCGGGGGGCTTATTTAAGTGCGACACCGGGGGTAGGAACCAAAAACGGGGGTAGGAACCAAAAAAACTGGCCCCAGTTTCCGGGGGACCCATTTCAGCGCGACACCGGGGTTAGGAACCAAAAATCGGGGGTAGGAACCAAAAAAAAGGGCCCCCGTTTCCGGGGGGGACCCATTTAAGCGCGACACGGGGGGTAGGAACCAAAAAAAGGGGGTAGGAACCAAAAAAACGGGCCCCCGTTTCCGGGGGGACCCATTTAAGCGCGACACCGGGGTTAGGAACCAAAAAACGGGGGTAGGAACCAAAAAAACGGGCCCCCTTTTCCGGGGGGGACCCATTTAAGCGCGACACCGGAGGTAGGAACCAAAAAAAGGGGGGTAGGAACCAAAAAAACGGGCCCCCGTTTCCGGGGGGACCCATTTAAGCGCGACACCGGGGGTAAGAACCAAAAAAAGAGGGTAGGAACCAAAAAAATGGGCCCCTGTTTCCTGGGGACCCATTTAAGCGCGACACCGGGGTAGGAACCAAAAAAACGGGGTAGAACCAAAAAAACTGGCCCCCGTTTCCGGGGGGACCCATTTCAGCGCGACACCGGGGTTAGGAACCAAAAATCGGGGGTAGGAACAAAAAAACGGGCCCCCGTTTCCGGGGGGACTTATTTAAGCGCGACACCGGGGGTAGGAACCAAAAACGGGGTAGGAACCAAAAAAACGGGCCCCGTTTCCGGGGGGACCCTTTAAGCGCGACACCGGGGGTAAGAACCAAAAAAAGAGGGTAGGAACCAAAAAAAATGGGCCCCTGTTTCCTGGGGGACCCTTTAAGCGCGACACCGGGGGTAGGAACCAAAAAACAGGGGTAGGAACCAAAAAAACGGGCCCCTGTTTCCGGGGGACCCATTTAAGCGCGGCACCGGGGGTAGGAACCAAAAAACGGGGGTAGGAACCAAAAAAACGGCCCCTGTTTCCTGGGGGACCCATTTAAGCGCGACACCAGGGTAGGAAACAAAAAACAGGGGTAGGAACCAAAAAAACGGGCCCCTGTTTCCGGGGGACCCATTTAAGAGCGACACCGGGGATAGGAACCAAAAAACGGGGGTAGGAACCAAAAAAACGGGCCCCCGTTTCCGGGGGGACCCATTTAAGCGTGACACCGGGGGTAGGAACCAAAAAACGGGGGTAGGAACCAAAAAAACGGGCCCCCGTTTCCGGGGGACCCATTAAGCGCGACACCGGGGGTAGGAACCAAAAAATGGGGATAGGAACCAAAAAAACGGGCCCCCGTTTCCGGGGGGACCCATTTAAGAGCAAAACCGGGGGTAGGAACCAAAAAACGGGGGTAGGAACCAAAAAAACTTGACCCTGTTTCCGGGGGGACCCATTTAAGCGCGACACCGGGGGTAGGAACCAAAAAACGGGGGTAGGAACCAAAAAAACGGGCCCCCGTTTCCTGGGGGACTTATTTAAGTGCGACACCGGGGGTAGGAACCAAAAAACGGGGGTAGGAACCAAAAAAACTGGCCCCCGTTTCGGGGGGACCCATTTCAGCGCGACACCGGGGTTAGGAACCAAAAATCGGGGGTAGGAACAAAAAAAACGGGCCCCCGTTTCCGGGGGGACTTATTTAAGCGCGACACCGGGGTAGGAACCAAAAAACGGGGGTAGGAACCAAAAAAACTGGCCCCCGTTTCCGGGGGACCCATTTCAGCGCGACACCGGGGTTAGGAACCAAAATCGGGGGTAGGAACAAAAAAAACGGGCCCCGTTTCTGGGGGTCCAATTTAAGCGCGACACCGGGGGTAGGAACCAAAAAACGGGGGTAGGAACCAAAAAAACTTGCCCCTGTTTCCGGGGGGACCCATTTAAGCGCGACACCGGGGGTAGGAACCAAAAAACGGGTATAGGTACCAAAAAAAATGGGCCCCCGTTTCCGGGGAACCCATTTAAGCGCGACACCGGGGTAGGAACCAAAAAACGGGCGTAGGAACCAAAAAAATGGGCCCCGTTTCCGGGGGGACACATTTAAGCGCGACACCGGGGTTAGGAACCAAAAAACGGGGGTAGGAACCAAAAAAACGGGCCCCCGTTTCCGGGGGGACTTATTTAAGTGCGACACCGGGGGTAGGAACCAAAAAACGGGGGTAGGAACCAAAAAAACTGGCCCCAGTTTCCGGGGGGACCCATTTCAGCGCGACACCGGGGTTAGGAACCAAAAATCGGGGGTAGGAACCAAAAAAACGGGCCCCTGTTTCCGGGGGGACCCATTTAATAGCGACACCGGGCGTAGGAACCAAAAAACGGAGGTAGGAACCAAAAAAACGGGCCCCCGTTTCCGGGGGGACCCATTTAAGAGCGACACCGCGGGTAGGAACCAAAAAACGAGGGTAGGAACCAAAAAAAACGGGCCCCCGTTTCCGTGGGGAAACATTTAAGAGCGACACCTGGGGTAGGAACCAAAAAACGGGGGTAGGAACCAAAAAAACGGGCCCCCGTTTCCGGGGGGACTTATTTAAGTGCGACACCGGGGGTAGGAACCAAAAAACGGGGGTAGGAACAAAAAAAACGGGCCCCCGTTTCCGGGGGGACCCATTTCAGCGCGACACCGGGGTTAGGAACCAAAAATCGGGGGTAGGAACAAAAAAAACGGGCCCCCGTTTCGGGGGGTCCAATTTAAGCGCGACACCGGGGGTATTAACCAAAAAACGGGGGTAGGAACCAAAAAAACGGGCCCATGTTTCCTGGGGGACCCATTTAAGCGCGACACCGGGGGTAGGAAAGAAAAAACAGGGGTAGGAACCAAAAAAACGGGCCCCTGTTTCCGGGGGGACCCATTTAAGAGCGACACCGGGCGTAGGAACCAAAAAACGGAGGTAGGAACCAAAAAAACGGGCCCCCGTTTCCGGGGGGACCCATTTAAGAGCGACACCGGGGGTAGGAACCAAAAAACGAGGGTAGGAACCAAAAAAAACGGGCCCCCGTTTCCGTGGGGAAACATTTAAGAGCGACACCTGGGGTAGGAACCAAAAAACGGGGGTAGGAACCAAAAAAACGGGCCCCCGTTTCCGGGGGGACCCATTTAAGCGCGACATGGGGGATAGGAACCAAAAAAAGGGGGTAGGAACCAAAAAAACGGGCCCCCGTTTCCGGGGGGAACCATTTAAGCGCGACACCGGGGTAGGAACCAAAAAAACGGGGGTAGGAACCAAAAAAAAGGGCCCCCGTTTCCGGGGGGGACCCATTTAAGCGCGACACGGGGGCTAGGAACCAAAAAACGGGGGTAGGAACCAAAAAAATGGGCCCCGTTTCCGGGGGGACACATTTAAGCGCGACACCGGGGGTAGGAACCAAAAAACGGGGGTAGGAACCAAAAAAACGGGCCCCCGTTTCCGGGGGGACTTAAGTGCGACACCGGGGGTAGGAACCAAAAAACGGGGGTAGGAACCAAAAAAACTGGCCCCCGTTTCCGGCGGGACCCATTTCAGCGCGACACCAGGGTTAGGAACCAAAAATCGGGGGTAGGAACAAAAAAAACGGGCCCCCGTTTCCGGGGGGACTTATTTAAGCGCGACACCGGGGGTAGGAACCAAAAAACGGGGGTAGGAACCAAAAAAACTGGCCCCCGTTTCCGGGGGGACCCATTTCAGCGCGACACCGGGGTTAGGAACCAAAAATCGGGGGTAGGAACAAAGAAAACGGGCCCCCGTTTCGGGGGGTCCAATTTAAGCGCGACACCGGGGGTAGGAACCAAAAAACGGGGGTAGGAACCAAAAAAACGGGCCCATGTTTCCTGGGGGACCCATTTAAGCGCGACACCGGGGGTAGGAAAGAAAAAACAGGGGTAGGAACCAAAAAAACGGGCCCCTGTTTCCGGGGGGACCCATTTAAGAGCGACACCGGGCGTAGGAACCAAAAAACGGAGGTAGGAACCAAAAAAACGGGCCCCCGTTTCCGGGGGGACCCATTTAAGAGCGAAACCGGGGGTAGGAACCAAAAAACGAGGGTAGGAACCAAAAAAAACGGGCCCCCGTTTCCGTGGGGAAACATTTAAGAGCGACACCTGGGGTAGGAACCAAAAAACGGGGGTAGGAAACAAAAAAACGGGCCCCCGTTTCCGGGGGGACCCATTTAAGCGCGACATGGGGGGTAGGAACCAAAAAAAGGGGGTAGGAACAAAAAAAACGGGCCCCCGTTTCCGGGGGGAACCATTTAAGCGCGACACCGGGGTAGGAACCAAAAAAACGGGGGTAGGAACCAAAAAAAAGGGCCCCCGTTTCCGGGGGGGACACATTTAAGCGCGACACGGGGGGTAGGAACCAAAAAACGGGGGTAGGAACCAAAAAAATGGGCCCCGTTTCCGGGGGGACACATTTAAGCGCGACACCGGGGGTAGGAACCAAAAAACGGGGGTAGGAAGCAAAAAAACGGGCCCCCGTTTCCAGGGGGACCCATTTAAGCGTGACACCGGGGGTAGGAACCAAAAAACGGGGGTAGGAACCAAAAAACGGGCCCCCGTTTCCGGGGGGACCCATTTAAGCGCGACACGGGGGTAGGAACCAAAAAATGGGGATAGGAACCAAAAAAACGGGCCCCCGTTTCCGGGGGGACCCATTTAAGAGCAAACCGGGGTAGGAACCAAAAAACGGGGGTAGGAACCAAAAAACTTGACCTGTTTCCGGGGGGACCCATTTAAGCGCGACACCGGGGGTAGGACCAAAAAACGGGGTAGGAACCAAAAAACGGGCCCCCGTTTCCGGGGGGACTTATTTAAGTGCGACACCGGGGGTAGGAACCAAAAAACGGGGGTAGGAACCAAAAAAACTGGCCCCCGTTTCCGGGGGACCCATTTCAGCGCGACACCGGGTTAGGAACCAAAAATCGGGGTAGGAACAAAAAAAACGGGCCCCCGTTTCTGGGGGTCCAATTTAAGCGCGACACCGGGGGTAGGAACCAAAAAACGGGGGTAGGAACCAAAAAAACTTGCCCCTGTTTCCGGGGGGACCCATTTAAGCGCGACACCGGGGGTAGGAACCAAAAAACGGGTATAGGTTACCAAAAAAATGGGCCCCCGTTTCCGGGGAACCCATTTAAGCGCGACACCGGGTAGGAACCAAAAAACGGGCGTAGGAACCAAAAAATGGGCCCCGTTTCCGGGGGGACACATTTAAGCGCGACACCGGGGTTAGGAACCAAAAAACGGGGGTAGGAACCAAAAAAACGGGCCCCGTTTCCGGGGGGACTTATTTAAGTGCGACACCGGGGGTAGGAACCAAAAAACGGGGGTAGGAACCAAAAAAACTGGCCCCCGTTTCCGGGGGGACCCATTTCAGCGCGACACCGGGGTTAGGAACCAAAAATCGGGCGGTAGGAACAAAAAAAACGGGCCCCCGTTTCCGGGGGACTTATTTAAGCGCGACACCGGGGGTAGGAACCAAAAAACGGGGGTAGGAACCAAAAAAACTGGCCCCCGTTTCCGGGGGGACCCATTTCAGCGCGACACCGGGGTTAGGAACCAAAAATCGGGGGTAGGAACAAAAAAACGGGCCCCCCGTTTCGGGGGGTCCAATTTAAGCGCGACACCGGGGGTAGGAACCAAAAAACGGGGGTAGGAACCAAAAAAACGGGCCCATGTTTCCTGGGGGACCCATTTAAGCGCGACACCCGGGGGTAGGAAAGAAAAAACAGGGGTAGGAACCAAAAAAAACGGGCCCCTGTTTCCGGGGGGACCCATTTAAGAGCGACACCGGGCGTAGGAACCAAAAACGGAGGTAGGAACCAAAAAAACGGGCCCCCGTTTCCGGGGGACCCATTTAAGAGCGACACCGGGGGTCAGGAACCAAAAAACGAGGGTAGGAACCAAAAAAAACGGGCCCCGTTTCCGTGGGGAAACATTTAAGAGCGACACCTGGGGTAGGAACCAAAAACGGGGGTAGGAACCAAAAAAACGGGCCCCCGTTTCCGGGGGACCCATTTAAGCGCGACATGGGGGGTAGGAACAAAAAAAGGGGGGTAGGAACCAAAAAAACGGGCCCTCGTTTCCGGGGGGAACCATTTAAGCGCGACACCGGGGTAGGAAACAAAAAAACGGGGGTAGGAACCAAAAAAAAGGGCCCCCGTTTCCGGGGGGGACCCATTTAAGCGCGACACGGGGGGTAGGAACCAAAAAACGGGGTAGGAACCAAAAAATGGGCCCCGTTTCCGGGGGGACACATTTTAAGCGCGACACCGGGGGTAGGAACCAAAAACGGGGGTAGGAAGCGAAAAAACGGGCCCCCGTTTCCAGGGGACCCATTTAAGCGTGACACCGGCGTAGGAACCAAAAAACGGGGTAGGAACCAAAAAAACGGGCCCCCGTTTCCGGGGGGACCCATTTAAGCGCGACACCGGGGTAGGAACCAAAAAATGGGGATAGGAACCAAAAAAAACGGGCCCCCCGTTTCCGGGGGACCCATTTAAGAGCAAAACCGGGGGTAGGAACCAAAAAACGGGGGTAGGAACCAAAAAAACTTGACCCTGTTTCCGGGGGGACCCATTTAAGCGCGACACCGGGGGTAGGAACCAAAAAACGGGGGTAGGAACCAAAAAAACGGGCCCCCGTTTCCGGGGGACTTATTTAAGTGCGACACCGGGGGGTAGGAACCAAAAAACGGGGGTAGGAACCAAAAAACTGGCCCCCCTTTCCGGGGGGACCCATTTCAGCGCGACACCGGGGTTAGGAACCAAAAATCGGGGGTAGGAAACAAAAAAAACGGGCCCCCGTTTCCGGGGGGACTTATTAAGCGCGACACCGGGGTTAGGAACCAAAAAACGGGGGTAGGAACCAAAAAAACTGGCCCCCGTTTCCGGGGGGGACCCATTTAAGCGCGACACCGGAGGTAGGAACCAAAAAAAGGGGGTAGGAACCAAAAAAACGGGCCCCCGTTTCCGGGGGGACCCATTTAAGCGCGACAAAGGGGGTAAGAACCAAAAAAAGAGGGTAGGAACCAAAAAAATGGGCCCCTGTTTCCTGGGGGACCCATTTAAGCGCGACACCGGGGGTAGAAACCAAAAAACGGGGTAGGAACCAAAAAAAATGGCCCCCGTTTCCCGGGGGGACCCATTTCAGCGCGACACCGGGGTTAGGAACCAAAAATCGGGGGTAGGAACAAAAAAAACGGGCCCCCGTTTCCAGGGGGACTTATTTAAGCGCGACACCGGGGGTAGGAACCAAAAAACGGGGGTAGGAACCAAAAAAACTGGCCCCCGTTTCCGGGGGGACCCATTTCAGCGCGACACCGGGGTTAGGAACCAAAATCGGGGATAGGAACAAAAAAAACGGGCCCCCGTTTCGGGGGGTCCAATTTAAGCGCGACACCGGGGGTAGGAACCAAAAAACGGGGGTAGGAACCAAAAAACGGGCCCCCGTTTCCGGGGGACCCTTTAAGCGCGACACCGGGGGTAAGAACCAAAAAAAGAGGGTAGGAACCAAAAAAATGGGCCCCTGTTTCCTGGGGGACCCATTTAAGCGCGACACCGGGGGTAGGAACCAAAAAACAGGGGTAGGAACCAAAAAAACGGGCCCCTGTTTCCGGGGGACCCATTTAAGCGCGGCACCGGGGTAGGAACCAAAAAACGGGGGTAGGAACCAAAAAAACGGGCCCCTGTTTCTGGGGACCCATTTAAGCGCGACACCCAGGGGTAGGAAACAAAAAACAGGGGTAGGAACCAAAAAACGGGCCCCTGTTTCCGGGGGGACCCATTTAAGAGCGACACCGGGGATAGGAACCAAAAAACGGGGGTAGGAAGCAAAAAAACGGGCCCCCTGTTTCCGGGGGGACCCATTTAAGCGCGACACCGGGGGTAGGACAACCAAAAAATGGGGATAGGAACCAAAAAAACGGGCCCCCGTTTCCGGGGGGACCCATTTAAGAGCAAAACCGGGGGTAGGAACCAAAAAACGGGGGTAGGAACCAAAAAAACTTGCTCCTTTTTCCGGGGGGACCCATTTAAGCGCGACACCGGGGGTAGGAACCAAAAAACGGGTATAGGTACCAAAAAAATGGGCCCCCGTTTCCGGGGGGAACCCATTTAAGCGCGACACCGGGGTAGGAACCAAAAAACGGGCGTAGGAACCAAAAAAATGGGCCCCGTTTCCGGGGGGACACATTTAAGCGCGACACCGGGGGTAGAGAACCAAAAAACGGGGGTAGGAACCAAAAAAAACGGGCCCCCGTTTCCGGGGGGACTTATTTAAGTGCGACACCGGGGGTAGGAACCAAAAAAACGGGGGTAGGAACAAAAAAAACGGGCCCCCGTTTCCGGGGGGACCCATTCAGCGCGACACCGGGGTTAGGAACCAAAAATGGCGGTAGGAACAAAAAAAACGGGCCCCCGTTTCGGGGGTCCAATTAAGCGCGACACCGGGGTATTAACCAAAAAACGGGGGTAGGAACCAAAAAACGGCCCATGTTTCCTGGGGACCCATTTAAGCGCGACACCGGGGGTAGGAAAGAAAAAACAGGGGTAGGAACCAAAAAAACGGCCCCTGTTTCCGGGGGGACCCATTTAAGAGCGACACCGGGCGTAGGAACCAAAAAACGGAGGTAGGAACCAAAAAAACGGGCCCCCGTTTCCGGGGGGACCCATTTAAGAGCGACACCGGGGGTAGGAACCAAAAAAACGAGGGTAGGAACCAAAAAAACGGGCCCCCGTTTCCGTGGGGAAACATTTAAGAGCGACACCTGGGGTAGGAACCAAAAAACGGGGGTAGGAACCAAAAAAACGGGCCCCCGTTTCCGGGGGGACCCATTTAAGCGCGACATGGGGGGTAGGAACCAAAAAAAGGGGGTAGGAACCAAAAAAACGGCGCCCCCGTTTCCGGGGGAACCATTTAAGCGCGACACCGGGGTAGGAACCAAAAAACGGGGGTAGGAACCAAAAAAAAGGGCCCCCGTTTCCGGGGGGGACCCATTTAAGCGCGACACGGGGGGTAGGAACCAAAAAACGGGGGTAGGAACCAAAAAAATGGGCCCCGTTTCCGGGGGGACACATTTAAGCGCGACACCGGGGGTAGGAACCAAAAAACGGGGGTAGGAAGCAAAAAAACGGGGCCCCGTTTCCGGGGGGACCCATTTAAGCGCGACACCGGGGTAGGAACCAAAAACGGGGGTAGGAACAAAAAAACGGGCCCCCGTTTCCGGGGGACTTATTAAGTGCGACACCGGGGGTAGGAACCAAAAAACGGGGTAGGAACCAAAAAAACTGGCCCCCGTTTCCGGGGGGACCCATTTCAGCGCGACACCGGGGTTAGGAACCAAAAATCGGGGGTAGGAACAAAAAAAACGGGCCCCCGTTTCCGGGGGGACTTATTTAAGCGCGACACCGGGGGTAGGAACCAAAAAACGGGGGTAGGAACCAAAAAAAACTGGCCCCCGTTTCCGGGGGGACCCATTTCAGCGCGACACCGGTGGTTAGGAACCAAAAATCGGGGGTAGGAACAAAAAAAACGGGCCCCCGTTTCTGGGGGTCCAATTTAAGCGCGACACCGGGGGTAGAACCAAAAAACGGGGGTAGGAACCAAAAAAACTTGCCCCTGTTTCCGGGGGGACCCATTTAAGCGCGACACCGGGGTAGGAACCAAAAAACGGGTATAGGTACCAAAAAAATGGGCCCCCGTTTCGGGGAACCCATTTAAGCGCGACACCGGGGTAGGAACCAAAAAACGGGCGTAGGAACCAAAAAATGGGCCCCGTTTCCGGGGGGACACATTTAAGCGCGACACCGGGGTTAGGAACCAAAAAACGGGGGTAGGAACCAAAAAAACGGGCCCCCGTTTCCGGGGGGACTTATTTAAGTGCGACACCGGGGGTAGGAACCAAAAAACGGGGTAGGAACCAAAAAAACTGGCCCCCGTTTCCGGGGGGACCATTTCAGCGCGACACCGGGGTTAGGAACCAAAAATCGGGGGTAGGAACAAAAAAAACGGGCCCCCGTTTCCGGGGGGACTTATTTAAGCGCGACACCGGGGTAGGAACCAAAAACGGGGGTAGGAACCAAAAAACTGGCCCCCGTTTCCGGGGGGACCCATTTCAACGCGACACCGGGGTTAGGAACCAAAATCGGGGGTAGGAACAAAAAAAACGGGCCCCCGTTTCGGGGGGTCCAATTTAAGCGCGACACGGGGGTAGGAACCAAAAAACGGGGGGTAGGAACCAAAAAAACGGGCCCATGTTTCCTGGGGGACCCATTTAAGCGCGACACCGGGGGTAGGAAAGAAAAAACAGGGGTAGGAACCAAAAAAACGGGCCCCTGTTTCCGGGGGGACCCATTTAAGAGCGACACCGGGCGTAGGAACCAAAAAACGGAGGTAGGAACCAAAAAAACGGGCCCCCGTTTCCGGGGGGACCATTTAAGAGCGACACCGGGGGGTAGGAACCAAAAAACGAGGGTAGGAACCAAAAAAAACGGGCCCCCGTTTCCGTGGGGAAACATTTAAGAGCGACACCTGGGGTAGGAACCAAAAAACGGGGGTAGGAACCAAAAAACGGGCCCCCGTTTCCGGGGGCACCCATTTAAGCGCGACATGGGGGGTAGAACCAAAAAAAGGGGGTAGGAACCAAAAAAACGGGCCCCCGTTTCCGGGGGGAACCATTTAAGCGCGACACCGGGGTAGGAACCAAAAAAACGGGGGTAGGAACCATAAAAAAAGGGCCCCCGTTTCCGGGGGGGACCCATTTAAGCGCGACACGGGGGGTAGGAACCAAAAAACGGGGGTAGGAACCAAAAAAATGGGCCCGTTTCCGGGGGGACACATTTAAGCA